>NC_044995.1:3014528-3114015 GCF_008728515.1 Papio anubis | reverse complement strand
TTTCACCGTGTTAGCCAGGATGGTCTCGATCTCCTGACCTTGTGATCTGCCCACCTCGGCCTCCCAAAGTGTTGGGATTACAGGCGCGAGCCACCGCGCCCGGCCTTCTTTTGTATTTTTGATAGAGATGGGATTTCGTCATGTTGGCCAGGCTAGTCTCGAACTCTTGACCTCAAGTGATCTGCCCACTTCGGCCTCCCAAAGTGTTGGGATTACAGGTGTAAGCAACTTCACCTGGCCCATCAGGTGCTGTTTTAAGGACTTTATATGAATTTAATAACATATGTCAATAAGATAGATTCTATCACTATTTGCCTTTTTTTTGAGACAGAGTCTCGCTCTGTCACCCAGGCTGGAGTGCAGTGGCGCAATCTCAGCTCACTGCAACCTCCACCTCCCAAGTGATTCTACTGCCTCAGCCTCCTGAGTAGCTGGGACTACAGGCACCTGCCACCACACCCAGATAATTTTTGTATTTTTAGTAGAGACGGGGTTTCATCATATTGGCCAGGCTGGTCTCAAACTTCTGACTTTGTGATCCACCCGCCTTGGCCTCCCTAAGTGCTGGGATTACAGGTGTGAGCCACTGCGTCCGGCCCATTATTTGCCTTTTACACTTAAGAAAATTGAGGCCCAGAGAGGTTAAGTGACTTGCCCAAGGTCACACAACCGGGCAGTCTGGCTTCAGGGTCCACACTTAACCTTTGCGCTGTCCCTGACTCCTACCCAAATTCCCAAGCTCACCTGGCCTAGCTCTCTGCAGGGACAGTGCTTATAAAGGGGCATTTGGCTGTGATCTCCCCACCTCCCCAGGGCTGGTCTGGTCCCCCTGACAATTTGTTCTCCCTTCACCCAGTCCTCTAGGGCCCTCATTGCTGACTCACCTTCGTTCACAGGGGGCCATGTCTGTTGGGGAGGCTGGGGGGCTGGGGTAGGGGGTTGGGGTTGTGGCTGGGGCTGTGGGGGCAGCTGGGGCTGTGGTTGTGGCTGGGGCTGTGGTTGTGGCTGGGGCTGGGGAGGCAGCTTAGGCAGGGGTGCTCTGGTGAAGAGGGGGGACCCAGGGAGCATGGCGCGGCTGGCCCCGTGCTCCCAGAAGGCATTCTGCAGCTTGAAGATCATGCTGAGGGGGATGGGACGCTGGCGCGGGGCCCCGCGGGGCTGGGGGCTGGAGGGGGGCATGGGGATGCGGCTGACGGGCTGCCAGCTGCGAGGCAAAGTGCCTGACGGCCCCGCGGAGCCCAGCGAGCGGCGGTAGCTGCCCGCGTCGGAACGCCGGTCGCTGGCCAGAGGAGAGACTTTGTAATTGCGCGGCAGGGTGGCGCTGGTGAGGTTGTCCTGGGGAAGAGGGCAGGGAGAAGGGGATCGGTTGAGAGAGGGAAGGTGGAGGGGAGGTAGGGAGAGGAGGTGAGGGAAGCCCTGGGAGTGAGGGAGAAGAAAGGGTGAGGAAGGGGCAGAAACCCGGCGCAGTGAAGGGAGAGCATGGGAAAGGGCGCCGAGACCCCGATCGCAGCCACCAGGGAGAGACTGGCCGTGACCACGCTCCCCGACCCGGCTCCTCGACCTTCCCCAGCCTCTCCTCCCCAGGCGTCGCCTCCTCACCTTGCCGGTGCCCCCCAGTCCATCCAGGCTGCTCTCCCTCCAAGGCAACAACTGCAGGCTCGGCGAGGCGGGCCGGGCGAAGACATCCAGGCCTATGGGGCGAGAATCGTCAGGGTCTGGGGGGCTGCCTCTCCTCTAGGTCGTCCACTCACCGGGCCTCCACCACTCACGTTCATAGCTCGCTGTCTGCGAAGGCTTCTTCTCGTACGCCACGTCCAGGTCAGACTCGTTCCAGGCTTTCGGGGGCCGCCGGCGCAGTGTCAGGTCGTCTGGGGAGAAGTTTCCAGTGAGGTTGAGATGGAGGGGTGGTGAGTCCCGGATCCCTCCTCCTGCTTCGGGCCCCCGGGTTCACCTTGCGCGCGCAGAGGCGGGGCGAAGGCGCTACCGCCCGAGCCTAGCAGGGAGCTCCCGAAGGCGGACGCCGGCGCGTCGTAGGCGGTGGCAGGGGGACGCGGTGAAGGCCCGCGCTCTGGGAAGAAGGCCTGGGGCCCCTCCGCCAGGGGGCTGCCGCGCGGGGAGGCTGCGCGGCCCAGGAAGTCGAAAGGCGTGGGAGGACCCTGCTGGCGTAGCGGGCCTGGCCCGGGCCGCGGGGAGGGCGCACGGCCAAGGGAGCTGCCTGCGCCATCGAAGGCACGGGGTCTGGGCGAGGGCGCGCGGTCCAAGCTGCCGTAGGCGTCCGGCTGCAGGTAGAGCGGGGTGCGTGGTGACGACGGCCGGCCTTTGGGGGACAGCGGGCTGTAGGGGTGTAGGGTTGGGGCACTCTCTGATCGTCCGAATGGGGTGTCTGCACCGTCGGTGGCCGCCTTCCGGGGGGACCCTCGGCTGCCGAAGGGCTCAGGGATAGAGCTGGAGCTGTACCGGGGCGGCTGTGGGGAGGCCAGAACATTGAGGGATGGACCAAAGAAGACATTAGTGGAAGGGTTGGTGTGTGTGAGGGGGTGTCAAGAGAGATCACTGGAGGTCAACCCAGAGGAGGCCGACCGACGATGGAAATTCAGGCACAGAGAGCCCAGGTGAGGAGTGGTGGGGAGACAGCCGTGGCTAGCCCATTACGCTATGTCGCCTTTATGCCGCTTAGGTAAAGGTCTCTTTCCTTCCGATGGTCCCGTTACATGTCCACCTCCACTGGTCCCCTCTTTCTTTTCTTTTCTTTTCTTTTCTTTCTCTCTCTCTCTCTCTTTTTTCTTTCCTTGGCTCACTGCAGCCACGACCTCCCTGACTTAGTGTGATCCTCCCACCTCAGCCTCTTGAGTAGCTGGGATTACAGGCATGCATCACCACACCAGGCTAACTTTTGTATTTTTAGTAGAAACAGGGTTTCGCCATGTTAGCCAGGTTGGTCTTGAACTCCTGACCTCAAGTGATCCGCCTGCCTCCCAAAATGCTGAGATTACAAGCGTGAGCCACCGTGCCCGGCCAGATTTTTTAAAAATTATTTGTAGAGGCTGGTCTCAAACTCTTAGGCTCAAGCAATTCTCTCGCTTCGGCCTTCCAAAGTGTTGGGATTCCAGGCCTGAGCCATCGCGCCTGGCCTGGTCCCCTTTTTTCAAGTTCCCTTGAAGAGCCCACAACCTGCATAACTATATGGGGCAATCTTGCCTGAAATCCAGGCCTCTGGTCTGGGGTCTGGAGAGAAGCTGGCTTTGGAGGTCAAGGCGGGAACCAGGCTTACCCTAGAAGGGGGTCCGGCCTGCGGGCCAGGAGGCGCAGGAGAGTCTGACCACAGCGACTCCAGCTGCTTGGTCAGTTCATCCACCTTGGCCGCTGCCGTGTCCAGCTCCATCTGCTTCAGATCCATGTGTTTCATGGCCAGCGCTGGGGAGGCGGAGTGGAGGTAAGGACCAGGCCTCCTGGCAGGGGCTGGCCTCAGCACCCCCCGCCCGCTGCCGAGGACCCCGCCCCGCCAGCCCCCCTCCCACTCCAGCTCACACTGGAAGTTCGTGTCCAGAAAGTCCCGCGCGCTCTGGAATGCCTCGCTGTCCATGGTGCCGGCCGGAGCGGGCGCCTGCATGGTGGGGAGGAAGGGAGCCGGCTAAGACCCCGCCCCTCTAGACTCCGCCCTTAGGGAGCCAGGGGCCTTCAGGAGCGGGACAACGCCTTAACTCAGTTCCTTCCCCCGGAAACCCTTTACCCTTTCACCTCCCCAGCTGGGAAATGCCAACTCCTCCAAAGCCAAGTCCATGCGCCACGGAGAAGTCCAAACCCAGTCTAAAGGCTCCGGATAATTCACTTTCTGTCTTTTTTTTTTTAAGACGGAGTCTCGCTCTGTCGCCCAGGCTGGAGTGCAATGACGCAATCTCGGCTCACTGCAACCTCCACCTCCCGGGTTCAAGCGATTCTCCTGCCTAGCTGGGACTACAAGCGCATGCCATTACGCCCGGCTAATTTTTGTAGTTCTGAGATTACAGGCGTGAGTCACCGCGCCCGGCCGTGTCCATCTCTTTATCTCAGTCCTAAGAAGACCTGAATCACTCCTTGAACAATTATCTATTGATCACCTACAATGTGCCGGTAAACAGGATGAAATAACTATGAATTACTGAATGTTTACGAGAGACCAGGACATACTGTGCTAGATCCTGTTTTTTTGTTTGTTTGTTTGTTTTTTGTTTTGTTTTAATAATAATAATTCTGCTGTCTGCTGTGTACTAGAACCCATGCCTACTGCTTGGGGTATAATGTAGTAAATGTAGTAAAAACAACAGCCGCCAGGCGCGGTGGCTCACGCCTGTAATCCCAGTACTTTGGGAGACCCAGGCGGGCGGATCACGAGGTCAGGAGATCGAGACCATCCTGGCTAACACAACACAGTGAAACCCCGTCTCTACTAAAAAGACAAAAATGTAGCCGGGCGTGGTGAGGGAAGCCTGTAGTCCTAGCTAGTCGGGAGGCTGAGGCAGGAGAATGGTGTGAACCCGGGAGGTGGAGCTTGCACGGAGCCTTGGCAATAGTGCGAGACTCCGTCTAGAAAGAAAAGAAAAGAAAGAAAAAAAAGAGAGAGAAAGAAAGAAAGAAAGAAAGAAAGAAAGAAAGAGAAGTATTAAAAAAAATACACAACAATAACCAGCCAGGCGCAGTGGCCCGTGCCTGTAACCCCAGCACTTTGGGAGGATGAGGTGGATGAATCGCTTGAAGCCAGGAGTTCGAGACCAGCCTGACCAATAAGGTGAAACCCCGTCTCTACCAAAAATACAAAAGTTAGCTGGACATGGTGGCATGTGCCTGTAATCCCAGCTACTCAGGAGGCTGAGGCACAAGACTCACTTGAACCTGGGAGGCACAGGTTGCAGTGAGTATAGATTGTGCCACTGCACTCCAGCCTGGGTGACAGAGCAAGGCTCTATTAAAAAATAATAATTATTATTGAGAGGCCACTCCCTTCTAGAGTGGTGAGAAATGACGTGCACTCAAAGCTTCATTCAATGGTCAAAACTACCCTAGCAGGCAAGAAAGCATGGCTCAGAAACATATATTCAAGGTCACCCTGCAAGAAGTTGGTAGTTATGGGTTTCACACCCGGATCTAACTTATTCTGGGTCATCTCCACCAGATTAGAGGGGTCCCAAAGGGAAGCGACTGCTCAGCTTCCTTTCCTTAGGGTCCCCATCCAGTGGGAGGTCTGGCTCTCACTGATCCATTGTTAGCAAGAGGAACAGGGAGGTGGCCAGGGGCGGAGGGGTAGCTGTGGTCACTGGCCCAGTGGGAGGGAGCTAGGCCACCAGGAACCGGTCAGGCCAGCACCTTCCCTATCCCCATGCTAGCCACCACGCCCACCAGCTCTGCAACCACCCTGCTGCATCCACCGCTTAGCTCTGGCGGTACAGGCAGCAGGGCAGGCTGGGTCATGCTGATACCTGCCTCTGTCTGGAAAGTCAAAGGAACAGAACCTGTTCAAGCTGGCGGCTCATTTGGATGAACAGGGAGTGTGTGACTTTGGGCACTGAGTCCTCTCCACTTACTGGGTCTCAGTCTCCCCAACAGTGAAAGGAGGCAAATCACTTTTTTTTTTTTTTTTTTTTGAGACAGGGTCTCACTCTGTCACCCAGGCTGCAATTGTGACTCACTGCAGCCTCTCGACCTCCCAGCTCAAGTGGTCCTCCCGCCTCAGCCTCCTGAGTAGCTGAGACTATAGGCACAGGCTCGCGCTACCACACCTAGCCAATTTTTTAAAAAAATTTTGTAGAGACAGGGGTCTCACTTTGTTGCTCAGGCTGGTTTTGAACTCCTGGGCTCAAGCAATCTCCCGCCTCAGCCTCCCAAAGTGCTGAGATTACAGGCATGAGCCACCACACCTGGCCAAACCAGCTATTCTGAAAGGCCCCTTTAATCTCTATGAGCCCTAGACTCTGAAACTGTAAGAACCCTAGGACTGTAACTAAAGTTCTTTTTTTTTTTTTTTTTTTTTTTTGAGACAGAGTCTCGCTCTGTCACCTAGGCTGGAATGCAGTGGCGTGATCTTGGCTCACTGCAAGCTCCGCCTTCCAGGTTCACACCATTCTCCTGCCTCAGCCTCCCCAGTAGCTGGGACTACAGGAGCCCACCACCTCGCCCAGCTAATTTTTTGTATTTTTAGTAGAGATGGGGTTTCACCATGTTAGCCAGGATGGTCTCGATCTCCTGACCTCGTGATCCACCCACCTCGGCCTCCCAAAGTGCTGGGATTACAGGCATGAACCACCACACCCTGCCTGACTGTAACTAAAGTTCTGTGAAGTCTAAACCCCTCAGCTTAAGAGCCTATTGTTGGAAAGCTCTGAGTCCAAGATTCTATCTTTGGAACATTCTAGAATTCTCCAATTTGTCTAACCCAGAATTCTGAGTCTTTCTGTACCACATTCTACCTAACCCAGGATTGCACTGCCCTGGAAGTCTAGATGGATGGTATAGTGGGGCTGGTAAAAGCACGAGTAAGAAGTCAGACTTCAAGAATTCAAATCTGAGGGCCGGGCATAGTAGCTTCCGCCTGTAATGCTTGCACTGTGGGAGGCCGAGGTGGGAGGACTGCTTGAGGCCAGGAGTTCAAGACCAATCTGGCCAACATAGTGAGACCCCATTTCTTAAAAAATATTATTTAAAAAAAAAGAATCAAATAATCAAATCTGGCAGCACCACCGTCCAACCCTGACCAGAGTACCTCAGTTTCCTAATCTGTAAAATGGAGATAAATAACAGTTCACCTCATAGGACTATTGTAAGAATCCACCTGGTCAGAAGGTGCAGGAAGAATTCAGGGCTCTGAGAATTGAGACCTTAGGAAGAAGAGACTACAGGAATCAAAACTCAGGCATTTAGAATTTCAGAGATACACAAACAATATTTTGTTAACTGTCTGTTAAAATAGATAAATGAGCAAGTCTGTGCAGCCTCCAATGCCAGCATTCCCACAGTAAGTGATTCTTTTTTTTCTTTTTTTTTGGTAGAGACTTGGTCTCCCTTGTGCCTGCGCTTAGGCTGGTCTCGAACTCCTAGCCTCATGGAATCCTCCCCGGCTCGATCTCCCAAAGTATTGGGATTACAAGCGTGAGCCACGGCGCCATGATCCCCAAATTTCCAAGATTCTCAGATTCCATGCTGACATCCTCTGGGTCTAAAGAAATGCCAACCCTGGGTGTGGGGCTGTGGCGGGGACAGGCGATGGGGACGTCGGAGCCACCAGGGGGCAGTCACGCCCCGACCCGCGCCAGGAGGGCGGACTGCGCCTGAGCTCAGGCCCCGGGAATGCGCAGCGGGCCCGGGCAGGTGCTGTACATCCCGCGGCGAGGGAGCGGGGCCGGGCGGGATACAAGGGCGGGGCGCGGGGGTGGCGCGGGCCGTGTGTCTGTTCCCAGGCCTCTGCCCCTGACCTCCGCCTCCAAGTCCTCTCCCCTGGGCTCCCCTCCAGCTCTAGCTCCTAGCTCTCCCGCTGGCTCCAGTCCAGCCGCAGGTACTCTCCCCTGGGCTCCTCTCTCCGCTCCACCCCTGGCTCTCCTTCCCTGGCCTCCTCTGCACCCCAGCCAGGTTCTTTAGGGCTAAGGATCCTGTGGACTTCCTGGAGGAGTCATCTTCAGTAGGAAGCGGGTCAGAGAGCCAGACTGAGCTGGGAACACCCAGGCTGGACTCCTACATCCCTGTCGGGTCGCATTGAATCTGGGAGAGGCTCCACTGTCTCTGGGACTCGGTTTCCTCCTTTGTGGACGTCTGTGGAATGGGCTAGGGCCTTTCCCGCTCTAAGCCTCTACTTGGGCTTGTTATTTAGCTTCTCTGTGCCTGTTTCCTCGTGTGGACCATGGGAGGAATTAATACCTTCACCTCAAAGGGGGATGAGGACTGAGTGACATTTATAAGCCGTGATTAGAACAATGCCGTGCACGAAATAAAGTTCACACATACAGGATTCATAATTACCAGATGTCTTTGGCTGTCCATTATAACACAGGGTCTGGCAACAGAGTGAGGGGTCGAGACTCAATGTAATTTTTTTCCCCCTAAAAGGGTCCTCTCAACTCTTTCTGAGATCATACAAGCCCTGAGTTTTGACACCCAGGGTCTCAACTTCCTGAGCCCTTGCCTCTCAGAGTCCTCAATTCCCCCTGTACATTCCTGAGTCTGGCCAGTGATCATTCTCAGTCACTTAGGGATGGGGGGCTGGGAGAGCCCTGGAAGATTCCAGACAGAAGCTGGCAAAAGCCCAGGGTGTGAGCAATATCCACCCTCCAGCCTCTGTTTCTCCATTCGTAATGAGGAGTCCTTCCTTGGGGTCAGCAAACCTTATTTAAAGGGAAACCTCTCTGCCACCCAAGACTCCTCTAGACAATGAGAACTTTCCTACCTACCTACCAGCTCTGAGCTTGGCACACCAGAGCCCTGTCTTGGCAGCCACGGTTATTATTTTTAATTTCATTTCAGGCTATCATCAAATGTCCTTCAAGTCCAGACATTGGGAAACACCCATCTCATCAGATGCCCGCCTCCCCCATTCTGTTTTTAATCCCCCCTCTTAGGACGCATGGGGGTGGAGAGAAGGGGGAGACAGACAGAGGGAGGTGCCTGGTCCTGCCCTCCCCCGGCCTCAAGGACAGACAGACACCTCCAGAATTAGCCTCTGTCCCTCCCTTATCTCCCACAATACCTCAGGTCAGACAGATGGGCGTGGAGGTGACATTTCTCACCTCAGGGTCAGGGCAAGGAGCCCTGAGGCAGAAGGTTAGTGAGAAAATCTGGCTGGGGCGGAGAGAATCCCGTCCCCCAGAGAGCTGCAGAAGGAGGAGGCAGAATCCTGACCCCACAAACTGCTGCCTGTGTGAGCTCCAAGCCTCAGTTTACCCCTTCCTCTCCGTGTAATGGTTAAATGCTCGGCTATGCAAACCTCCCAGAATCCAACAGCCGCTTTCCGGAATTCTGCCCTGGGTTCTAGAACTACCTGTGCAAACTCAGCTGTTTCCCACCCCATAAAGCAATAGGGGAGCCCACCTCCGCCAGGGGGTGCCCTAGGGCGGATGTCCCTTCTCTGGTTAGGCAGGTCTGACGCCCAGGTTAATGACATGTTGGGTTCGCTCAGTGGCACAAGGAGGTTGGAGATCTGCCTCGGTGTTTTCTCTCCTCCCCCGCCCCCATCCCCGAGCCGAAAAGTCGGGGGAGAGCCGGGACACAGCCTCCGGAGGGACCCCGGGTACCTGTCATGCTCCACTTCAGGAACCCAGGCTCCACTATCCCTGCCCCACCCTTAATTCTGCTCAGAGACCTAGAAGATCGGTGGAGACAGCAGCTTGAGGGTGGCAAGGGGGTCACCCATTTCACCCTGAGCCCCACCAGTCTGAGCCTCTCATTTCTGACCAACACTCGGGGATTCGAACCCCTATACTACCCAAAGACTCGGCTTCCTAGAGCCCTCCCAGTTCGAGAGACTCAGGAATTCCAGCTCCAACGTCTCCCCGAGGTGAAGGGGTCGAATCCCTCCATTCCAAGAATTCAGGCATCCGAACCCGCTTTCCTTCCCTCCAGTAAAACAGGTATCGGAGTTTCCTTCTAAGGATCCAGGTGTCGGCGCGCCCCAAATTCCGCCCTGGGACCTGGCGTCCAAGTCCCCTCCCAATCCTCCCAGGAACGTGGGTGTTGGGCTCTTTCAGGGCCTCTGGTCCCCAGGAGGGTGAAACTCACGGATCCGGGCAGATCCTGGCACCGGGGGGCTTCCTCCGGCTCGGGCTTCGGCTTCGGGGAGCGGAGAACGGGGCGGGGCAGGAGCTGGGAACAGGTTAGACGACGTAACTTGGGCTGGAGGGAGGCGGGTCCCGGAGGGGAGGGGGAGCCGAGGTCGCCTCGAGCACCTTGGGACTTGTAGTCCCGGAGGGATAGGGCGTAGCCCGAGACGATACCATTTGGATTCACCCAGAGTCCATTTCACAGACAAGAAGGGCGAGGCCCAGAAGCCGAGAGCGACCTGGCCAGGGAGATACAGAAGAGCCGAGAGGCCTGCCTCGCTGTGGCTGCAGGAGACTGACTCCTGAGCCCTTGCTCCACCCCTTCAGGCGCAGTTTCCCCTTTCCTGATCAGTATCCCCCCGGGTCTCTGAGCCCTAATCTCCCCGTCGATAAAAAGTGCGGATTGGATCTTTAAAGGATGTCCTAGCAAGAGTTCAAAATCTTAATTTGGACTACAACCCCCAGCAGCCTCCGCGACCGACCTCGGGCGACTCTTTTCCTCGGGTCCTCTGGGAATTGTAGTCCTGGAGCCCGCAGGGGCAGCACCCCGGTGTCTCTCTCGCCCACGCGAAGGGAACCGTCTGGAGATCCCGGGGAGGGGAAACATTTCCCCTTTCCCTTGACCCTCCCTCCGCTCTGGAAAGCCTCTCCCACCTGGGTAGAAGGGGTGCCCCAATTCTGGAGTAGGATCTTAAATCTTGGCAGAGGGGGCGGGAAGTGGCGCTGACACACCGGCCAGGAATGCAGTCGGGTCACCCTGTCTAGCCACCTTCCCGCGGCTCCAACCGCCGCCCAACGCGGGGCGGCCCCAGTGGAAAGGGACGTGGGTGCGTCCCCCAAATCTGCATCCACGTGCGGCTGTTTACACGCGCCCTGGGGCAGGGAGGAGTCGCCGATCAGGTCCCTTCCTGAAAGTCATCGAGGCTTCCCACGCATGAGACTAAACCCCCGAGGGCATCTACAAGTCCCATTTAATCCACAAGCGCTACACCGTGCTCAGCACCACTCCACGCGTGTCGGGCTCCTGGGTCCGAGGCTCCTCCCTCAAGAACCACAAGCTCCTCCCCCTATGTTTCCCGCTCCCCCGGAGTTCAGAAGCCCCGCCCCTGGCTGGAACTTCACGCCCTCCGGACGGATTGCCCCTATTTCTCCATTTTCCCGCTTCTCCCAGTCAAGTTCTGAACTTCCGAGGCATCTGGACCTCCCCAGAAGGCATTTAACACAGAAAGCACAGCCCTGCTAACTAGGATTCTTACCTATCTCTTTAAGAATTTCAGACCAATCGACCGTCCTGTCTCTTTAAGACTTAGGAAGAGCAGTGTGGCTGCCCCTTTAAGGAGGCGTTGCAACAAACCATATTGGACAGACGATGGGGGCGACCCATCGGGACCCGACGGGCCTCTGACTCCAGCAAAACAACGAATCAGCGGCTTTCGGGAATACATTTCTCCGAAAAAGACTTCTTCCTCGGTTTTCTGATCTGCACACGTGGAAATTTCCCCCAGTTTTTCCTGCAGAACGGGAGTCGAGCGATACCTACCCCCGCGCTCCAGCACCAGTTGGGCGCTCCCGGATGAGGCCGTACCCCTTTGGATCCACGTGGTCTGCAACTGGGTGTGAGCAGCCCGGGCTACTGGGTCGCCAGTGGTGTGGGTCCCGGGATGGAGGAGCCCCAGGCCGGCGGTGAGCGTGCGTGTTGACGGGGTGCGGAGGGTGCGCTGGTGGGAGGAGAAAGGGGCGCCCGGGAAGGTTCGGGCCGAAAAGGAGGCGTCCCTGGAAGCAGGACTTGCGGAGAGCGTGCATTCCCAGTGGGCGAACGGGAATACGAACGGAGAGAGGGTTATCTTGTTGGGGGCTACCTGTGGAGAGCAAGGCGCCCCCAGGGGTTGGATCGGTGAAGTTGAGGTCGCCTCTGGGGAACAGGTGGGCAGAAAGGAGGAACCAGGTTGAGGGGATTGGAGTGCTCACGAGGTTAAGACCAACGGACCGATAGGTGCGCCCTGCAAGATTGGACCGGCAAGGAGGTGTCAGTAGACCCCATTTCCCCTTCTGCTGCAGGTGCTGCTCGGTTCTCTTGTCCCCCTAACTTTATCGCGAAGCCCCCAGCCTCGGAGTCCCCTCGTTTCTCCTTGGAGGCGCTGACGGGTCCAGATACGGAGCTGTGGCTTATTCAGGCCCCTGCAGACTTTGCCCCAGACTGGTGAGTGGTCTTGTTGACGGAAAAGAGGGTCCCGATCCAGACCTCAGGAGCGGGTTCTTGAATTTGTCACAGGAAAGAATTCGAGGCGAGTCACAGAGCACAATGCAAGAGGCAAGTTTATTGGAAACTACTCCTTTACAGAGTAAAGTGTCCTCAGAAAGAAGGAGAAACCCACGACCCTTTGTTAGTATCTCTACTTATAAGGAACTATAATTAAACTTGGAGTGTGCAGATAAGCTCACTAAACGTAGGGGCTATTGGTGTTATCCATGACCATTAATCCTGCAACCTAAGCTTGCTCATTTATATTATATTTAAGCAACGGGGGCTGCATTCTTAGGACATTTGGACATTCTGCAGGCTTGGTGTGGGACATGTCCTGTATGGCCATACATATTCTGTAATTATAATTGGTGGTCAGCTTGGGATGTGGTTATGTTTAGGCCATAAGCATGAA
This sequence comes from Papio anubis, assembly GCF_008728515.1. Classification (NCBI taxonomy): domain Eukaryota; kingdom Metazoa; phylum Chordata; class Mammalia; order Primates; family Cercopithecidae; genus Papio; species Papio anubis. The sequence goes on along the minus strand of NC_044995.1, from coordinate 3,101,582 downwards.
CCTTTTAAGTGCCTAGCTACTCACTTTAAGATGGAGTCACTCTAGTCATGTTTTATTAAAGACCAGAGGCCACTGGGCGCAGTGGCCCGTGCCTGTAATCCCATCACTTTGGGGGGCCGAGGCGGGCAGATCACTTGAGGTCAGGAGTTCAAGACCAGCCTGGCCAACATGGTGAAACTGTTTCTACTAAAAATACAAAAATTAGCCAGGCATGGTGGCAGGCACCTGTAATCCCAGCTACTTGGGAGGCTGAGGCAGGAGACTCGCTTGAACCCAGGAGGTGGAGGTTGCAGTGAGCTGAGATTGTGCCACGGTACTCCAGCCTGGGTGACAGAGCAAGAGTCTGTCTCAAAAAAAAAAAAAAAAAAAAAAGCTTCCCTCTCCTGTTCCACTTAACCCTCTGCCCTCCCTGTTTCTCTCTGTAGCTTCAATGGGCGGCATGTGCCTCTCTCTGGCTCACAGATCGTCAAGGGCAAGTTGGCAGGCAAGCGGCACCGCTATCAAGTCCTCAGCAGCTGTCCCCAGGCTGCAGAAGCGACCCTGCTGGCCCCCTCAACGGAGGCAGGAGGTGGACTCACCTGTGCCTCAGCCCCTCAGGGCACCCTAAGGATCCTTGAGGGTCCCCAGCAATCCCTGTCGGGGAGCCCTCTGCAGCTCATCCCAGCAAGTCCCCCACCACAGATCCCCCCTGGCCTGCGGCCTCGGTTCTGTGCCTTTGGGGGCAACCCACCAGTCACAGGGCCTAGGTCAACCTTGGCCCCCAACCTGCTCACCTCAGGGAAGAAGAAAAAGGAGATGCAGGTGACAGAGGCCCCAGTCACTCTGGAGGCAGTGAATGGGCACGGGGTCCTGGAGGTGGACATGGCTTTGGGGTCCCCAGAAATGGATGTGAGGAAGAAGAAGAAGAAGAAGAAAAATCAGCAGCTGAAAGAACCAGAGGTGGCAGGGCCTGTGGGGACAGAGCCCACAGTGGAGACACTGGAGCCTCTGGGAGTGCTGCTCCCGTCCACCACCAAGAAGAGGAAGAAGCCCAAAGGGACAGAAACCTTCGAGCCAGAAGACAAGACAGTGAAGCAGGGACAGATTAACATTGAGCCTCTAGAAGACACAGTCCTGTCCCCGACCAAAAAGAGAAAGAGGCAAAAGGGGACGGAAGGGATGGAACCAGAGGAGGAGGTGACAGTTGAGTGTCAGCCACAGGTGAAGGTGGAGCCACTGGAGGAAGGCATCCCTCTTCCCCCTACAAAGAAGAGGAAAAAAGAAAAGGAACAGATGGCAATGATGGAGTCAGGGACGGAGGCGATGGAGCCAGTGGAGCCAGAGATGAAGCCTCTGGAGTTCCCAGGGGGCATGACGGAGCCTCAACAGCCAGGTGGAGCTGAGCCTCAGGCCCAGGCAGCCCTGGCAGCTCCCAAAAAGAAGAGGAAGAAAGACAAACAGCAAAATGCCACAGTGGAGCCAGAGACAGAGGTGGTGGAGCCTGAGCTGCCGGATGACCTTGAGCCTCAGGTAGCTCCCACGTCCACCAAGAAGAAGAAGAAGAAAGAGAGAGGTCACACAATGACTGAGCTGAGGACTGAGCTGATTCAGCCACTGGAGCCTGAGCTGCCAGGGGAGGGACAGCCTGAGGCCAGGGCAACTCCAGGATCCACCAAGAAGAGGAAGAAGCGGAGTCAGGAAAGCTGGATGCCAGAAACAGTGCCCCCAGAGGAGATGCGGGGGCCACCGCTAAATTCAGAGTCTGGGGAGGAGGCTCCCACAGGCCGAGACAAGAAGCGGAAGAAGCAGCAGCAGCCTGTGTAATCTGCCCCAGGGAAACTGAGGAACTAAAGAAAGCTGAAGGTGCCCACCTAGGCCATCTGAAGGTGTCACCCCAAGAACCGCTCCCCAGAGACTGCACCAGCATAGCCAACAGGATCCTGGCCTGGGAGGATGCTTTATTTTTACCCCGGGGGTCTCCTTGGCAGCTGGGGTCATCCGGGTACTTTCAAGAAGGGCTCATGCAGGACATCAAACAGCCTCCGGGCCTGGATGGGAGGGAGAGAAAAATGAGGAACCAGTCATTAAAGGAGCTGTTTCCTGGGTAAATCTAGAGTGGGGTTTTGGTTCTTTTTTTCCCCCCTATACCCTCAAGCATTTATCCATTGAGTTACAAACAATCCAGTTACAATCTTTTTAAGTTATTATTTATTTATTTATTTTGAGACGCAGACTTGCTCTGTCGCCCAGGCTGGAGTGCACTGGCGGGATCTCAGCTCATTGCAAGCTCCGCCTCCCGGGTTCACGCCCTTCTCCTGCCTCAGCCTCCCGAGTAGCTGGGACTACAGGCACCTGCCACCTCGCCCGGCTAATTTCTTTTTTTTTTTTTTTAAAGTACAGACGGGGTTTCACTGTGTTAGCCAGAATGGTCTTGATCTCCTGACCTCGTGATCCACCCGCCTCAGCCTCCCAAAGTGCTGGGATTATAGGCGTGAGCCACCGTGCCCGGCTAAGTTACTTTTTTTTTTTTTGAGACGGAGTCTCGCGGTGTCACCCAGGCTGGAGTGCAATGGTGTGATCTTGGCTCACTGCAACCTCCACCTCCTGGGTTTCAGCAATTCTTCTGCCTCAGCCTCCCGAGTAGCTAGGCCTACAGGCGCCTGCCACCATGCCCGGCTAATTGTTGTTTTTTAAGTAGAGATGGGGTTTCACCATATCGGCCAGGCTGGTCTTGAACTCCTGACCTCATGATCCACCTGCCTTGACCTCCCAAAGTGCTAGGGTAACAGGTGTGAGCCACCGCACCTGGCCAAGTTATTTTAAAGTGTACAGTTATTATTGAATATAGTCACCTGGTTGTGCTATCAAATAGTATGTCTTATTCATTCTTTCTCTTTTTTTTTTTTTGTTTATGTGTGGTACCCATTAACCTTCCCCATCTCCCTGCCAGCCGCTCACTACCCTCCCCAGCCTCCAGGAAGCATTCATCTACTCTATCTCCATGAGTTCAACTGTTTTGATTTTTAGATACACCAATAAGTGAGAACATGTGATGTTTGTCTTTCTGTGTCTGCCTTATTTCACTTAACATAATACTCCCCAGTTCATTATGTTGTAAACGACAGGATCTCTTTTTTTTTTTTTTTTGAAAAGGGTCTCTCGCTGTTGCCCAGGCTGGAGTGCAGTGGCACGATCTTGGCTCACTGCAGTCTTCACCTCCCAGATTCAAGTGATTCTCCTGCCTCAGCCTCCTTAGTAGTTGAGATTACAGGCACGCGCCACCACACCCGACTAATTTTTGTATTTTTAGTAGAGACGAGGTTTCACCATGTTGGCCAGGCTGGTCTCGAACTCCTGACCTCAAGTGATCTGCCTGCCTCGGCCTCCCAAAGCGCTGGGATTAGAGGTGTGAGCCACCATGCCCAGCCAGGATCTCATACTTTTTTTTATGGCTGAAGAGTACTCCATTGTGTATAAGTACCACATTTTCTTTGCCTGGTCATCTGCTCATGGACACAGGTTGGTTCCAAATCTTGGCAATGTGAACTGTGCTGTAACAAACAGGAGTGCAGATACCTGTACCATACACTGATTTCCTTTCTTTGGGGATCTACCCAGCAGTGGGATTGCTGGATCATGTGGAAGCTGAACTTTCAGTTTTTAGAGGAGCCTCCCAACTGTTTTCCATAGTGGTTGTACTAATTTACATTCTCACCAAAAGTATACGAGGGTTCCCTTTTGTTCACATCCTCACCACCATTTGTTATTGCCTGCCCTTTGGATAAAAGCCATTTCAAGGCTGGGCACAGTGGCTCACACCTATAATCTCAGCACTTTGGGAGGCTGAGGTGGGTGGATCACCTGAAGTCAGGAGTTCAAGACCAGCCTGACCAACCTGGGGAAACCCCGTCTCTACTAAAAATACAAAAACTAGCGGGGCATGGTAGCAGGTGCCTGTAATCCCATCTACTCAGGAGGCTGATGTAGGAGAATCACTTCAACCCGGGAGACGAAGGTTGCAGTGAGCTGAGATCGCACCACTGCACACTCCAGCCTGGGCAACAGAAGCCGAGACTCCATCTCAAAAAAAAAAAAGCCATTTTAATAGAGCTGGAGATGGTATCTCATTATAGTTTATTTGCCTTTTTTTTTTTTTTTTGAGATGGAGTCTGGCTCTGCCACCCAGGCTGGAGTGCAGTGGTGTGATCTCAGCTCACTGCAACCTCTGACTCCCAGGTTCATGTCTTTCTCCTGCCTCAGCCTCCCGAGTAGCTGGGACTACAGGTGCCCACCACCACGCCCGGCTAATTTTTTTTTGTATTTTTAGAAGAGATGGGGTTTCACTGTGTCAGCCATCATGGTCTCAATCTCCTGACCTCATGATCCGCCCACCTCGGCCTCCCAAAGTGCTGGGATTACAGGTGTCAGCCACCACACCTGGCCTATTTTTGGGTTTTTTTGAGACCGAGTTTCGCTTTTGTTGCCCAGGCTGGAGTGCAGTGGTGTAATCTCAGCTCACTGCAACCTCCATCTCCCGGGTTCAAGCGATTCTCCTGCCTCAGCCACCCAAGTAGCTGGGATTACAGGCGTGCACCACCACACCCAGCTAATTTTTGTATTTTTAGTAGATATGGGGTTTCGCCATGTTGGCCAGGCTAATCTTGAATTCCTAGCCTCAAGTGATCTGCCTGCCTCAGCCTCCCAAAGTGCTGGGATTACAGGCGTGAGCCACTGCGCCCGGCCTCATTGTAGTTTTGATTCACATTTTTCTGATGATCAGTGATGTTGAGCACCTTTTCCTATGCCTGCTTGCCATTTGTATATCTTTTGAGAAATGTTAATTCAAATCTTTTCCCCGCTTTTTGATCGGATTATTATATTTTATCCTATAGAGTTGTTAGAACTCATATCTTCTGGTTATTGATTCCTTGTCAGATGGTGAGTTTGCAAATATTTTCTCCCATTCTGTGTGTTGTCTCCTCACTTTGTGGATTGCTTCCTTTGCTGTGCAGAAGCTTTTTATTCTTTGTGACGAAGTCTCACTCTGTCGCCCAGGCTGGAGTGCAGTGGCACGATCTCGGCTCACTGCAAGCTCCGCCTCCCGGGTTCATGCAATTCTCCTGCCTCAGCCTCGCGAGTAGCTGGGACTACAGGTGCCCGCCACCACGCCTGGCTAATTTTTTGTATTTTTAGTAGAGACAGGGTTTCACTGTTAGGATGGTCTCGATCTCCTTACCTCGTGATCCGCCTGCCTCGGCCTCCCAAAGTGCTGGGATTACACACATGAGCCACCATGCCCAGCCTTTTAATTTTTTGAGACAGAGTTTCACTCTTGTTGCCCAGGCTGGAGTGCAATGGCGCGATCTCGGCTCACTGCAACCTCCACCTCCCAGGTTCAAATGATTTGTCCTGCCTTAGCCTTCCAAGTAGCCGCGAATACAGGCATGTGCCACCACACCAGGCTAATTTTTTGTATTTTTAGTAAAGATGGGGTTTCTCCACGTTGGCCAGGCTGGTCCCAAACTCCTGACCTCAGGTGATCCAGCTGCCTCAGCCTCCCAAAGTGCTGGGATTACAGGCGCGAGCCATCGCGCTTGGCTTAGAAGCTTTTTAACTTGATGTGATCCCATTTGTCCATTTTGCTTTGGTTTCCTGTGCTTCTGGAGCATTACTCAAGAAATCTCTGCCCAGTTCAATGTCCTGGAGAGCTTCCCTATGTTTCCTTGTAGAAGTTTCATGCATTGGGGTCTTAGATTTAAGTCTTTAATCCATTTTGATTTGATTTTTGTATATGGCGAGAGTTAGGTGTCTAGTTTCATTCTTCTGCACTGGATTGCTTCTGCTTTGAGACAGGATCGCTCTGTCACCCAGGCTGGGGTGTAGTAATGTGATTATAGCTCACTGCAGCCTCAACCTCCTGGGCTCAAGCGATCCTCCCACCTCAGTTTCCCCAGTAGCTGAGACTACAGGCATGTAGCAAGCTCACACCACCATGCCCAGCTAGTTTTTTTTTTTTTTTTTTTTTTTTTTAATAAAGGCGAGGTGTCCACTTGCCCAGGCTGGTCTCCAACTTCTGGCCTCAAGCAGTCCTCCTGCCTTGGCCTCCCAAAGTGTTGGGATTACAGGTGGTAGCCACTGTGTCCAGCCTTTGGTTCTTTTTTCACCTTAAAACTTTGGGGTCTCAGGTTGTGTTTACTTGGGGCTCCCTCCTTTCCCCAACTCCTTGGGTTCTTTCCCAGAGCTCTTACCTTCTGAGGGCCCAGGCCTGGGCATAAGGCCAGATCTTCTCTCGATGCAGCAATGAGCTGTTCCAGAGACTGAAAGGTGAAAGCAAGGGGTCAGGGTAGCTGAGCTTTTACAAAAGCCTCCCTGTCCCAGCTGAGGAGGGGCCTCAGATATTCCTCGGGGGAGGTGAGGGCCTGTGGGAAGGCAGGACGGGCCAAGGGGTGGGCAGGGAGATGGAAGGAAATGGGTAAGGCTTTCTAAAAAAGGCAAGGGGACAGAAATGCCTAGGGGCAGGGGAGCCTTTCCTTACTCCAAACGTGGTCAGGAGGGTCTGACTGTCCGTTTTGTTGACTGACTTCACGGTGGTCAGACATTCAGTCACCTGGAAGAGGAGGAGGCAGGAGTGTGTCGGGAGAAGAAAGGCCAGGGAGACTGAGCCTAGAGGGCGGGGCTGGGTCACAGCTGTGTCCCCAGACTGCCTGGCATGCAGGAAGCACTCAAATGCTTTTTTTCCCTACTGATTAAAAAGTCATCTCAGGCTGGGCATGGTGGCTCATGCCTAGTAATCCCAGTACTTTGGGAGGCCGAGGTGGGAGGATCACCTGATGTCAGGAGTTCAAGACTAGCCTGGTCAACATGGTGAAACCCCATCTCTACTAAAAATACAAAAAATGACTCAGGCGTGGTGGCAACACACCTGTAGTCCCAGCCACTCGGGAGGCTGAGGCAGGACAATCACTTGAACCCGGGATGCAGAGGATGTGGTGAGCGGAGACTGTGCCACTGCACTCCAGCCTGGGCGACAGAACAAGACTCTGTCTAAAAAACAAACAAACAACAACAAAAACAAACAAGAATTAGCCAGGCATGGTGGAGCACGCCTGTAATTCCAGCTACTAGGGAGGCTGAGCTGGGAGAATCGCTTGAACCTGGGAGGTGGAGGTTGCACTGAGCCAAGGTTATACCATTGCACTCCAGAGTGGGTGACAGAGCAAAACTCTGTCTCATTTAAAAAAAAAAAAAAAAAATGCGGGGCGGGTGGGGGGCGGCCAGGCACGGTGGCTCACACCTGTAATCCCAGCACATTGTGAGGCTGAGGCGGGTGGATCACGAAGTCAGGAGTTCAAGACCAGCCTGGCCAATATGGTGAAACCCCGTCTCTACTAAAAATACAAAAATTAGTCAGGTGTGGTGGTGTGCACCTGTAATCCCAGCTACTCGGGAGGCTGAGGCAGGAGAATCACTGGAACCCAGGAGATGTACATTGCAGTGAGCCGAGATCATTTCACTGCACTCCAGCCTGGCAACAGAGCAAGGCTCTGTCTCCAAACAAACAAACAAACAAAAAAACAGTAACAAGAGCCTGGGTAAGGGGCGTGACCTCTCTGGGTCTCAATTTTTGGGCAAATGAGGATCCTAAAAGTCAAGTCGAGGGTGGCTGTGGACATCACTGGGATGTACCTGGGAATGCCCTCCAGCTCCACGGGGTGATAACAGTTTCCTGAATGCTGACCGGAGTGGCCTGGGTGTTGGCTGCCTTGGTTTAAACCCCCACCCCATCTGACAGGCAAATCACTGCACTCCCTTTCTCCTTCATGATTGAGATGGGGGTTTTCAGAGCCTCTTCCCGGGAGAGTGATTGTAAACCAGGTTGTCAGGGTGATGTCTCTGGCAGAAGTAAGAGCTTCAGATGCAGGAGCTGTTGATACTAGGCCCTGACTATCTAATGGGGCCCCCTGGCTGTGTGATCTTTTCCCACAGTCCCCAGCACAGGCCTAAATGGCAGACCCCTCACCATCCCTCCATCGCTGGAGTCCAGAAGCAACAATGCATTCAGTAAACACTGAGGGCTGGGTGGTGCTAGAGACACAGTGGGGACCAAGAGAGACCCCAAGCTGCCCTTCTGGGGCTCCCAGACTGGTTGGGGAGATAAATCAGTTCCAAACAATGATGGCTCAAAGGGACAGGACTGGATGGGGAACCCAGCAGGAACACTTAACTTGGCCTAGGTATCAGGGAGGGCTTCCTGGAGGAGGTAGTATCAAAGCTGAGATGTGAAAGATGGAATTAGGCAGGTAAGGCTGGGCGCGATGACTCATGCCTGTAATCCCAGCACTTTGGGAGACTGAGGAGGGTGGATCACCTGAGGCCAGGAGTTTGAGACCAGCCTGGCCAACATAGTGAAACCCCATCTTCACTAAAAAATACAAAAATTAGATGGGCATGGTTGCAGGTACTTGTAGTCCCAGCTATTGGGGAGGCTCAGGCAGGAGAATCGCTTGAACCCAGGAGGTGGGGGTTGCAGTGAGCTGAGATCATGCCATTGCACTCCACCCTGGGCAACAGAGTGAGACTCCATCTCAAAAAAAAAAAAAAAGGAATTAGGCAGGTAATTGGGCAGAGGGAATAGAAGGGGCAAGTGCTTGGAGAAGCGAGCCAGGCCTGGGAGAAGTGAAGTGTAAAGTGGGGGCCACGGGGCTTCTGAGCCTGACGGGCCCTTGTTGAGCCTGGCCAGAAGCCTGGGCTTTCCCCCTCGGGGTACTGGGGAGCCATGGGAGGATTTTGAGCTGGGGAGGGTAGCAGCAGATTTGTACTCAGGAAAATCCCTCTAGCTGCAGTCTGGGTGGGATGGGGCAGGGAAGACAGGCCCAGGGATGAATGCACAGTGCCTTAAGATTGGAACTGAAGCTCAACCACCCAGGAGCTGCGGGGAAGCCCAGGCAGGGATGGAAGGTGAGGTGGCCTCACCCGGGAGACGAAGTCCTGCTCTAGCTTCTCCATCAGGAGGTCCGCCGGTTTCTGCTCATAGGCCTTATAGGTCTCCAGGTACCGCCCAGCTTCCTCTGGACTAGGATAACAGGATACAGGGCATCGGGAAGTGAGGTATCAGATTGTAGATTTGCTTCATTATGGTTAGTCATAAGAATTACCAACACTAGGCCGGGCGCAGTGGCTTATGCCTGTAATCCCAGCACTTTGGGATGATGAGGCAGGCAGGTCATCTGAGGTCAGGAGTTCGAGACCAGCCTGGCCAACATGGTGAAACCCCATTTCTACTAAAAATACAAAAAAGTAGCTGGGCTTGGTGGCATGTGCCTGTAGTCCCAGCTACTCAGGAGGCTGAGACAGGAGAATCACTTGAACCCAGGAAGTGGAGGTTGCAGTGAGCCGAGATCACGCCATTGCACTGCAGCAGGCAGCAAGGAGTGAAACTCCGTCTCAAAAAAAAAAAGGCCCGGTGGCGGTGGCTCCATGCATAATCCCAGCACTTTGGGAGGCCAAGGCAGGCGGATCACAAGATCCAGGAGATCCGAGACCACTGGTGGCTCCCGTCTCATAAAAATACAAAAATTGCTGAAGTTGTAGGCGCCTGTAGCCCCAGCTGCCGGGAGGCTGAGGCAGGAGAATGGGCGGGGAACCAGGCCCAGGGCTGCAGTGAGCTGAGATGGCGCCACTGCACTCCAGCCTAGGCTGATGAAGCGAGAGACTCGATCCCAAAAAAAAAAAGACAACAAAAAGGCTGGGGCAGTGAGCATGCCTGTAATCCCTAACACTTTGGGAGGCGAGGGCGGGTGGATCACGAGGCCAGAGATCGAGACCATCCTGGCTAACATGGTGAAACCCCATCTCTACACAAAGCTAAAAAATTAGCCAAGTGGTGGCAGGTGCCTGTAGTCCCAGCTACTCAGGAGGCTGAGGCAGGAGAATGGCCATGAACAGGAAGGCGGAGCTTGCAGTGAGCTGAGATCGGCCACTGCACACTCCAGCCTGGGCGACAAAGCAGACTCGTCTCAAAAAAAAAGAATTGTTGATGCTAAAAATCAAGATTCAGCCCATCCCCTGCCAAATACAACCTGTTGGTGACCACTGCTGGGTGCATCTTGATATCTTTTCTGGCTATGCGCCAGCTCTTGGGAGCCTGACCCCACCTCTGCCTGGGTAATCCTGGGCCAGTGGTTTGCTCTCTGGGCCTCAGTTTCCTCCTGTAAAGGAGTAGGGGTGGTCGAGGCATAGTGGCTCGTAGCATGGCAATCCCAGCACTTTAGGAACAGGCAGGAGGGATCACTTGAGCTCAGGAGTTTAGAGATTGCTTCAGGATAACATATAGCAAGATGTTGTCTCTACAAAATTAAAAAGTGTAGCCAGCTGTGTGGTGGTGTGTGCCTTCAGTCTCAGCTGCTCGAGAGGCTGAGGCAGAACTGCCTGAGCCTGGTAAGTTGAGGCTTCAGTAACCTGTGATAGAGCCACTGCACTCCAGCCTTGGCAACAGAGCAAGAACCGGTCTCAAAAATTAATAATAGGCTGGGCGCGGTGGCTCAAGCCTGTAATCCCAGCACTTTGGGAGGCCGAGGCGGGTGGATCATAGAGGTCAGAGTCAGAGAGACCATCTGGCTAACAGTGAAACCCGTCTCTACTAAAAATACAAAAACTGGCAGGCGTGTGGGGCCGCCTGTAGTCCCAGCGCTACTGGGAGAGCTGAGAGCAGGAGAATGCGTGAACCCGGCCCAGAGGCTTGCAGTGAGAGCTGAGATCCAGCCACTGCACTCAGCCTGGGCGACAGTGGGAGACTCCGTCTCAAAGAAAAAAAAAAAAAAAAATTAGCCAGCTGTGGTGGTGTGTGCCTTCAGTCTCAGCTGCTCGAGAGGCTGAGGCAGAACTGCCTGAGCCTGGTAAAGTTGGGGCTTCTGTGGCCTGTGTCGCCCTGCCTCCACCCTTAGCAGCAGGCAAGGCGGTCTCAAAAATTAATAATAGGCGAGGCGCGTGGCTCAAGCCTGTAATCCCAGCACTTTGGGGAGGCGAGGCCGAGTGGGATCCACAAGGTCAGGAGATGAGACCATCCTGGCTAACTGCAATGAAACCCGTCTCTACTAAAAACACAAAAATTAGCCGGCGGAGGCGGTGGCGGCCTGTGGTCCCAGCTACTGGGAGAGCTGAAGGCAGGAGAATAAGCGGGGAACCGGGGAGGCGGAGCTTGCAGTGAGCTGAGATCTGGCCACTGCACTCCGGCCTGAAGGCGACAAGCGAGACCTCCGTCTCAAAAAAAAAAAAAAAAAAAATTAATAATAAAGTGGGGAGGATGGTATGACTGTGAAGACCAGAGAATAGTCTGGAATGCTCTGTAAGTGCCAAAGCTGAGCCTGGCACTGCTGAAGAAATGTTAGCTATTTTGGAAGGGAAGTCAGCACACAAAGTGTTTGTACTGGGTTTGACAGGAGGAAAACCAGAAACACTGCTTATTTTCCCACTACAGCAAGAAGCCAACCTCATGAAATGTTCAGCTTCCAGCCAGGCACAGTGGTTCACGCCTGTAATCCCAGCACTTTGGGAGGGTGAGGCAGGAGGATCACCTGAGGTCAGGAGTTCAAGACCAGCCTGGCCAACATGGCAAAATCCCGTCTCTACTAAAAACACAAAAGAATTAGCTGGGTGTGGTGGTGCGCACCTGTAATCCCAGCTACTCGGGAGGCCAGGAGAATTGCTTGAACTCCCAAGGCAGAGCTGAGATTGCGCCACTGCACTCCAGCCTGGGGGACAGAGTGAGGCTCTGTATCAAAAAAAAAAAAAAAAGATATTAAGACCTTGTTTTACAGATGAGGAAACTGAAGGCCAGAGAGAGGCACTGCCTGCACCAGGCCCACACAGGAAGGAGAAGGGAAGGGTTGGGCAGGGTGGGATGGGGGAGCAGGTAGAGCCTGAATGAGGCAGGGAAGCCCCCATCTCACCTCCAGGCGAGGATCAGTGTGCAGTCGGCCAGGATACACATCTTAGCCAGCTCCTTCAGGGCCTGCTGAGGATCTTTCTGGAGGAGAAAAATCAGAATTAGAAACCTAGAAGCCAGGAATTACAAAAATTAGCCGGGCGTGGTGGCACGCGCCTGTAATCCCGGCTACCAGGGAAGCGGAGGTGGAGAATTGCTTGAACCCGGGAGGTGGAGACTGCAGTGAGCCGAGATCGCACCACTGCACCCCCACCAGGGACAAAAAAACGAACCCCCCCATTAAAAAAAAAAAAAAAAAAAAAAAAGAACAAAAAAGGAATTAAAGCCTGAAAACACAGTAGCTCAGGAAGCCAAGAGCCTCTCACCCAGTTGTCACTCTCTAAGCTCCTACTGGGTGCCTGGCCCGTGCTAAGCTGTGCTAGGACCCAGCAGTGGCTGAGACAGCCCTGACTCTGCCCTCCCAGGACTCACAGTCTGATGAGCAGGACAGACCTGTCCCCAGACATTGATGATCTGGAGTGGCCAGGGCTGCGATGTGGGAGCCAGAGGAGGGACCGAGCCTGCCTGGGGGATCAGAGATGGCTTCTTGGAGGAGGGGACATCTGAGCTGAGACCCAAAGGAGGATGAGGAGGAGGAAAGGATGAAAAGGAGACCAGAAAAGGGAATTCCAGACACAGAGAACAGCATGGGCAAAGGATGGGAGGGGAAAGAGGGCTTGAGGAATTATAATTCGCTCCCTACGGGAGAGACGATGAGAAATTCCATGAGAAGCACAGCCTCTTAGAGACAGGCCTGGAAAACTAGGTAGAGGTCAGAGGTACACAGGGCCCCATAGGTCATGGAAGGGAGCAGAACTTTCTCCTAGGGTGCTTAGGAGCCATGGGAGTTTTATGATCTTTTTTTTTTGAGACAGAGTCTCGTTCTGGTGCCCACGCTGGAGTGCGGTGACATGATCTTGGCTCACTGCAACCTCTGCCTGCCGGGTTCAAGCAGTTCTGCCTCAGCCTCCCGCATAGCTGGGATTACAGGCGCACGCCACCACGCTCAGCTGAATTTTGTATTCTTAGTAGAGATGGGGTTTCACCATGTTGGCCAGACTGGTCTTGAACTTCTGATCTCAGGTAATCCCAAAGTGCTGGGATTACAGGCGTGAGCCACCCCCAGTGGGTGATTTTTAAAAAATTTTTAGATACAGGGTCTTGCTGTGTTACCCAGTCTGGTCTTCAACTCCTGGCCTCAAGCAATCCTCTTCCACTGGGTTAGGTGCAGTGGCTCATGCCTGTAATCCTAGTTCTTTGAGAGGCTAAGGCAGGAGGATCACTTGAGGCCAAGAGTTCGAGACTAGTCTAGGCAACAGAGTGGAGACCCTATCTCTATAAAATACAAAAAAATATGGTGATGTCGACCTATGATGGGACCTATAGTCCCAGCTACTTAGGAGGCTGAGGTGGGAGGATCACTTGAGCCCAGGAGGTCAAGGCCGCACTGGCCTATGATTGGGCCACTGCACTCCAGCCTGGGCAACAGAGCAGGACCCTGTGTCAAAACAAACAAACAAACAAACAAAGAGATAAGCTGGGCGTGGTGGCTCACACCTGGAATCCCAACAGTTTGGGAGGCCGAGGTGGGCAGATCACTTGAGGTCAGGCGTTTCAGACCATCCTGGCCAACATGGTGAAACCCGTCTCTACTAAAAATACAAAAATTGGCTGGGCGCAGTGGCTCACGTCTGTAATCCCAGCACTTTGGGAGGCCGAGGCGAGTGGATCATGAGGTCAGGAGATTGAGCCCAGCCTGGCCAGCATGGTCAAACCCCATCTCTACAAAAAAACAAAAAATTAGCCAGTCATGGTGATACGTGCCTATAATTCCAGCTACTTGGGAGGCTGAGTCAGGAGAATCACTTGAACCCAGGAGGCGGAGGTTGCAGTGAGCCAAGATTACACCACTACACTCCAGACTGGGCAAAAGAGTGAGACTCTGGGCCGGGCGCGGTGGCTCACGCTTGTAATCCCAGCACTTTGGGAGGCCGAGGCGGGCGGATCACGAGGTCAGGAGATCGAGACCATCCTGGCCAACATGGTGAAACCCCGTCTCTACTAAAAATACAAAAAATTAGCCGGGTGTGGTGGCAGGCGCCTGTAGTCCCAGCTACTCGGGAGGCTGAGGCAGGAGAATCGCGTGAACCTGGGAGGCGGAGCTTGCAGTGAGCAGAGATTGTGCCACTGCACTCCAGCCTGGGTGACAGAGTGAGACCCCATCTCAAAAAAAAAAAAAAGAGTGAGACTCTGTCTCAAAACAATAAACAAACAAATAAATAAACAAACAAACAAATAAATAAATAAGCCAGGCATGGTGTAGTGTGCCTGTAATCCCAATTGCTTGGGAGGCTGAGGCAGGAGAATTATTTGAACCCAGGAGGCGGAGGTTGCAGTGAGCCAAGATCTCGCCATTGCACTCCAGCCTAGGAGACAGAGGAAACTCCATCTTAAAAAAAAAAGAGAGAGAGAGAGATATGAACGGGCATGGTGGCTCATGCCTGTAATCCCAGCACTTTGGGAGGCTGAGGCGGGTGGATCACCTGAGGTCAGGAGTTCAAGACCAGCCTGGCCAACATAGTGAAAACCAGTCTCTGCTAAAAATACAAAAATCAGCCAGGTGTGGTGGTGCATGCCTATAATCCCAGCTACTCAGGAGGCTGAGGCAGGAGAATCGCTTGAATCCCGGAGGTTAAGGTTGCAGTGAGCCAAGATGGAGTCATTGCACTACAGCCTGGGCAACAAGAGCGAAACTCCATCTCAAACAAATAAACAAAAAACACACACACAAAAGAGATATTTAGGGGGCAGAGATCTGGGACTAATTGAAGGGGATGTGGGGAAAGAGGAAATAGATAATTTTGCCTTCCCCTCTCCTTGCCAACATAGTGTCTTGGTGACCCATGTCAATCTCAGATGTGAAAAACCTTCCTCACTGAGGTTTTAGCTGCATTTCCTCTCAGAAGGGATTCAACAGTACACTGCACAACCTCGAGGCCCAGCACTCCCCATTTCAGAGATGGGGCCAGTGAGGCCAGCTGGGGAGCGACCCCTGCTTACCACATCCACCTGGATGAGCAGGACCCGCAGGGCGAAGTTCTTCCCCAGGCTCTGCAGCCGCCCATGGATGTAGTCCGGGTGCAGGTTGTGGTAGCGGAGGCTGGTGGGGGCAAGGAGGAGGAGTTGAGAAGTCTCAGTCTCTTCGAGACCCCCAAAGCCCTTCTGCCCTCTCACTGGAATACTAAGGGCTCGGAAAGCGGCACAGGGGACAGAGGGGTCCTGAGGCCCACAGAGGGTCAGTCACTTGCCACAGGTCTCTCTTCCAAGAAGATGCTCCGCAGGGATTGGCAACCAGGGCCACATGGCTGTGGTTACTCAGAAGCCCAGACCCCTGGCTTCTTCATGAAGAGGGGAAGAGACTTGGGCTTCAAGGGGAGAACAGGTGCCAGGGGCCCTGGAGAGTGTGAGCGCGGGGACGTTGCGTGGCTCGCAGTGGGAAGCAGGGCCCACGCCAGCCCATCTGCTCTGGCCTCGGAGGGCTGTGGTGAGGGCTTCACGACCCAGCGAACTAGGACTGGCGCTGCCCAGCAGTCTGCAGCTCAGCCTGCGGGGAGCACAGGAACTCACAGGTTTCACTTCCTCTGTCTGGGCCTGTCTGCAGAGGGGCCCCTGGGTTGGGGGAGGAAGTTGTTTAACTAGGGTAGAGATGGGAGAAATCCTGCCTCTCCTCAACTCCAGTCAAGGATGTTGGGAACATGCGTGACCCAGTCCCTCCACCCTTAGATCCAGGAGTCCAGGCCCTCAGGCCTTCCTCCCTGAGACCCAGGAGTCCAGGCCCCAGCCCCTCCTTCCTCAGACCCAGGAGTCCAGGCCCCCAGCCCCTCCTCCCTCAGACCCAGGAGTCCAGGCCCCCAGCCCCTCCTCCCTCAGACCCAGGAGTCCAGGCCCCCAGCCCCTCCTCACTCAGACCTAGGAGTCTGGGCCCCAGCTCTTGTTGCACTGGGCACCTCTAGGCCAAGACCCCCTTCCTCCAACACAGGGTCCCACCAAGGCCCAGAGCCTGCAGGACCATGCCCATAGAACAGTCCAGAACACTGGGACATGACACTCCCAGGCCAGTGGGGTGTCCTTCCTGAAAGCTGGGGTGGCGCCGCAGAGCTCACCTGAGGAACAGAGCACAGGTGCTCTGGCCCAGCACATAGTCGGGGATTACATCGCCAAATTCCCAGGGCACGTTGCGCACGAACTTCAGTACGGGATTGCCCCTCTGGAGAGGGAGGAAGGGCAGAAGCCATCAATAGGGATGACCCTTGGCAACCACAGGGCCCTCCTCTACCTCTTCTCGCACCTCCTCCCTCCTCCCACCTCTTCCCACACCTCCTCCCTCCTCCCACCTGTGCCTGGGTCTTTTCCAGCTTCTCTCTCCTCCTCCCAACCCTGGACAGTCCCTGGTCCTCTGATCCAGGTTCCTCCCCTCCACTCCACCGGCACCAGGCCTTTCCTAAAGGGTCCCCGGGTCTGTCTCCAGCTCAATCCTCTCCCCCAGCCCCAGTCTGCGAGTCATGTGGTCCTGAACACCTCCTGCCCCTACAGCCGGCTAATTTTTGTATTTTTAGTAGAGATGAGGTTTCACCATGTTGGCCAGGCTGGTCTCGAACTCCTAACCTCAGGTGATCCGTCTGCCTCAGCCTCCCAAAGTGCTGGGATTACAGGCGTGAGCCACCGCACCTGGCCTCATTCAGTACATTTTAAGTAAATTAACAAGCCTGGGGTCAGGAAACAGAGCTGCACCAACACAGCCACAGCCCCAGCAAGAGCTGGGGCACTCTCAACCCACACACCGATGTTGAACGAATGAATAAATGAATGGCGAGAACAAAGTGGCTGGAACTCAGACCTCCTTCCACTGGAGTCATCCCTAGAACAGCGTTTCCCACTGAAAACTTCAAGGCTCCACTTCTCCGTCTCCCTCCTCACCTGCCGAGGGCTCACAATGATGCTGTTGGATTTTGCCCCCGGTTTCAGGGCCTGGTTGGGGGTCTCTCCTGCCAGGGGCTCTGACCCTGTGGGGCACGTGGCCCCAGCCCCTCCCGGAGGCTGTGAGATGGCATATTCAGCGTAAGTCTGAGGGGCCGCCTGGGCCGAGGTGTCCACAGTGAGAAGGCTCTGTGTGGATTTGAATAAGGGCTTGGCCTGTGGGGAGAAAGGGAGTTTGCAGGGGACCAGTTGGGGTGAGCAGGGGACATCTGAGGCCCTGTGAGTTCCTCTCCCCTTTCTTTTTCTTTTTCTTTTTTTTTTTTTTCGAGAGAGTCTCTCATTCTGTCACCCAGGCTGGAGTGCAGTGGCACAATCTTGGCTCACTGCAACCTCCACCTCCCGGGTTCAAGCAATTATCCTGCCTCAGCTTCCCGAGTAGCTAGGATTACAGGTGCCCGCCACCACGCCCAGCTAATTTTCTTTTTTTTTGAGATGGAGTCTTGCTCTGTCACCGAGGCTGGAGTGCAATGGCGTGATCTCGGCTCACTGCAACCTCCGCCTCCCAGGTTCAAGCGATTCTCCTGTCTCAGCCTCCCGAATAGCTGGGACTACAGGTGCGTACCACCATGCTGGCTAATTTTTGTATTTTTAGTAGAGAGGGGGTTTCAACATGTTGTCCAGGCTGATCTCGAACTCCTAACCTCAGGTGATCCGCCTGCCTCGGCCTCCCAAAGTGTTGGGATTACAAGTGTGAGCCACAGCACTTTACCCCTCTCCCCTCTTTAGGGCTGCCCATCTTCCTTCCTCTAATGTCCCTTCCAGAAGGCTGAGAGCTCAAAATCTGAATCCAGCCACTTCTGCCCCACTCCTCAGCCTCCACTCTGGTCCCAGTCAACAGTGTTTCACCCTTGGACCACTGAAGTCACTTCCTCACCAGCTCCTTGCCCACACTCTCACCCCCTGGAAGTCTGTCCCCTACACTAAATCTTTATGTCCTTCCTCTGCTCAGAGCTAGTGGGTGGCTCCTGCCTCAGAGTGAAAGTCAAAGCTGTCACCATCACCCAAAAGGCTGTAGATCTGTCCCTGATCCTTGCCTTAGAGACTACACCTTCTGCCACTTCTCCCTTGCTTTCTCTACTACAGCCCCACTGGACTTTGTGCTGCCCTTGAATGTGGCAGGCTCTCTCTGACCTCACAGTTTTGGCACTGGCTGTTCTCTCTACCCCAGATGTCTCTATGGCTCACTCCCTCACCTCCTTCACGTCTCTACCAAGATGTCACCTCCTCAGAGAGGCCCTCCCTTGAACTTCCTATCTAAAGTAGGAAGGGGCCAGGCACGGTGGCTCATGCCTGTAATCCCAGCACTTTGGGAGGCCGAGATGGACAGATCACTTGAGGTTCAAGACCAGCCTGACCAACATGGTGAAACTCTGTCTCTATTAAAAATACAAAAATTAGCCGGATGTGGTGGCACGCTCCTGTAATCCCAGTGGGGAGGCTGAGGCAGGAGAATCGCTTGAATCCGGGAGGCGGAGGCTGCAGTGAGCCGAGATGGTGCCAGTGCACTCCAGCCTGGGTGACAGAGCCAGACTGTCTCAAAATAATAAATAAATAAAATAAAGTAGGAAGGTCCTCTTCCCCATCACACCCTATATCCTTAGCTCACTTTCCTTTTCTTCATAGCCAATGCTAATCACCAATCGATTGTTTTCCCTTGGGAAGGAGATTTCAATATTGCCAGGTCCTTCCATTTACCAAAATATGTCTAAAGTATAGATTTTAAGATTGCAAAACCTGGCAATTCTTAAACATGAGCAATAAATTCGTGTCTTAAAAAATCAGGGTGCTGGCCTCATAAAACACATCAGGGGTTACCTGCTGAATGCCAGTGTCTGGCCTCTGCCTCAGCCCTCTCTTAGAACCAATCATCCATTTCACAGATGGGGAAACTGGGACCTGTGAAGGACCAAGGACTGCTTCCCCAAGTCGTCCGTGGCCCCCAAATCCACTAACCCACACCCTGGTCCCACAGGTCCCATCCTATTCTCTTCCTCCTCCTAACACCCGCCAGCCTCCCAGGGGCCCCGCATCTCCTTGTCC
The DNA here is from genome assembly GCF_008728515.1 of Papio anubis. Lineage (NCBI taxonomy): Eukaryota > Metazoa > Chordata > Mammalia > Primates > Cercopithecidae > Papio > Papio anubis. The sequence goes on along the minus strand of NC_044995.1, from coordinate 3,082,543 downwards.
TACCACTCCAGGAGGAACCTCATCCTCGTCGAGGGGTATCACAAATTTCCTCCTTGCTGGAGGCCCTGAGGGCTGGGGCACCCCCTCTTTGTCCTTCCCAGGGTCCATGTGGAACCTGAAAGGGAAGGTGCCAGGAGCAAGTGAGCCATCGGCGTCTACGTTCTCATCCCCCAGCAGGAACCCCCACTCATAGCCGTCCCCCACAAAACTCCCAGAGCCCCATAGCGTCAGGTCCCAAACACCCAGGGCCCGAGGCTCTATAACGCCCCGCCCCTTTGACTGCCACCTTCTGCTCGCCCCGCCCCTTACAAGTCCCATCGCTCCGCCTCTCGCCCCCACTGGATTCTATTGGCTCTGTCCCCACTGTCCCCCGACTTCCGTTCGCCCAGCCCCCGGGGCTACATCTGGACGCCCACCCCACGCCTGGCCTTGTCCATCTCTCAGACTCGGCAATGATTGGCTTCCGCGGTTGCCAATCTCCACCTGCAGTCCCGCCTCCCGCCCCCTCTGGTCCCGGCCTCACGGTTTCAGAGCCGCGAATTCAGTTGCTGGTCTTGGAGCCTCAAGGGAAAGACTGGAGAGGGAGTGAGGCAGTCCACCACCAGCACTGCCAGCGCGGCCCAGGGCTCGCCGCACTTCCGGCCTCTCTGGCCCCGCTCCCCAGGAGAGTAGAGCATAGAGCAGGGCGATCTCTATGCAACTCTCTATGGTCCTGGAGGACCGCGGAGTTCGTGGGAGGAGAGCTATGTGGCCGCAGAGGATCTGGCTCCCAAATTTTTCAGTTCCAAAGCCCATACTGAGCGCTTCTGTGTGCCGGGAATCCTGGTAGGGCTCAGGGGAGAAGAGATCGCAGGAGATCCAACTTGGTCCCTCCTCTCAGTACGGAGAGACTTAAGTTTGAATCCCAACTCAGACATTGACTTGGCCTCAGTTTCCCCATTCATTCATTTATTCCACACCTATTCCCCCCATGCGCTTCCTCTGTTCCCGGTCCTGTGCGAGTCCGTGCTGGTGAAACAGCAGTGACCAACGACAGCCCCGTGTTGTCCTCCCGGAGCTTACGGTTCAGTAAGGGACACAGACACGTTCCCAAACAGTGATGACTTAGAATGGGCAGATCTGGGATGGGAGATCCCGGGAGAGCCGTGGGGTGGGGGTCAGAGGGAGCGCCTGACTCAGCCGCCGAGTCCGGAAGGGCTTCCTGGAGGAAGGGACATCTGAGCAGAGGCCTGGCTGATGAGTTAGTATTAGTCACTTCCTGAAAGGATAGTATCACACTGTTCTAACTTGCAGCTCTCTGATTACTAAGGAAATGGAACGGTTTTTGTTAATGTATTGGTCTTATAAATTTTGTCTTCTGTGAATTGCTTGCTCATATTCCTTGTCCATTTTTTAAATGGGTTGTATGGCTTTTTTATTACTATTAATTTCTAGGGGTACTTTATGGATTCTGATTCTAATCCTTAGTTACCTACATTGCAAACATTTCCTCCTAGTTTCTACTTTGGGTTTTAACTTTAGTTATTTTTGGCACAGAAGTTATTTGTGTTTATGTACAACTATTTATCAATCTGTTCCGTTCTGACTTTTGCTTTTGGTGTGTTAAGAGCCCTGCCATAACCCAGGGTCATAATGATAAATTCTTTTTTTTTTTTTTTTTTTGAGACGGAGTTTCGCTCTTATTACCCAGGCTGGAGTGCAATGGTGCGATCTCAGTTCACTGCAACCTCCACCTCCCGGGTTCAAGCGATTCTCCTGCCTCTTTAGTAGCTGGGAATTACAGGCATGTGCCACCATGCCCGGCTAATTTTTTTTTTTCTCTCCATTTTTAGTAGAGACGGGGTTTCACCATTTTGGCCAGGCTGGTATCGAACTCCTGACCTCAGTTGGTCCACCTGCCTCAGCCCCCCAAAGTGCTGAATTACAGGCGTAAGCCACGGCGCACGGCCATAATGATACATTCTATCATTTCTTTGAGCTCCGTGTTGTGTTGTCCTCCCAGAGCTTATGTTTCAGTGAGGGACACAGACACCCTGCCAAACAGTGATGGCCTAGAATGAGCAGGTCATCTGGCTTTAATCTATGTAAGATTTATTTATTTGTTTGTTTATTTATTTATTTATTTATTTTTTGAGATAGAATTTTGCTCTTATTTGCCCAGGCTGGAGTGCAGTAGGCTGGTAATCTGACTCACTGCAACCTCTGCTTGCTTCCCAGATTGGCGATTCTCCTGCCTCCAGCCTCCCAGTAGCTGGGATTGCAGGCCCGCCCAGCTAGCCTTTGTATTTTCAGTAGAGCCGAGGTTTCACCGTGTTGTTAGCCCGGCGGTGTCAGACTCGGCTTCAAGTGATCCACCGCCTCTCTGCCTCCCAAAATTGGCTGGGATTACAAGCTTGTAGGCACAGCGCCTGGCCAAGTTTTGTTTTTTGTTTTTTGTTTTTTGGGAGGCCGGAGTCTCGCTGTCGCTCAGGCTGGAGTGCAGTGACGGATCTCAGCTCACTGCAAGCTCGCCTCCTGGGTTTGCGCCATTCTCCTGCCTCTCCAGCCTCCCGAGTAGCTGGGACTACAGGCGCCGCCACTCGCCCGGCTATTTTTTGTATTTTTGTGAGGCGGGGTTTTCCTTTCGTTAGCCAGGATGGTCTCGATCTCCTGACCTCGTGATCCAGCCCGTCTCGGCCTCTAAAGAATGCTGGGATTACAGGCTTGAGCCACTGCGCCCGGCCTAGATTTATTTTTGAAAGTGCACCGAGGTTATTGTTTATGACTGATGTAACCAATTGTCTCAAGTTGACCAAATGTAGATCTTTTCTCCACTGTTCTGAAATTCTACCTTTATCACATACCAAATTCCCATACACATACAAGTCTATTTCTGACATTTCTGTTATGTTCATTGATCTTTTTACTTGTACTTGCCTGCAGGTACATGACCATCCCTCTGTTTCTTTCTTCATATCAGTCTTTCGTCTATGGGTGTTTGTCTCTGTGTCTACATTTTCCCATTTTACTTATTTTTTTTTTTTTCCTGGGCATGGTGGCTCATGCCTGTAAAGAGTGAGAACAAAAAAAGAAAAAAAGAAAAGAAAGGAAAAAGGCCGGGCACGGTGACTTGCGCCTGTCATCCTAGCACTTTGGGAGGCCGAGGCGGGCGGATCACCTATGATCAGGGGTTCGAAACCAGCCTGGCCAACATGGCAAAACCCCGTCTCTGCTAAAAATACAAAATTAGCTGGGCGTGGTGGCGCATGCCTGTAATCCCAGCTTTTTGGGAGGCTGAGGCAGGAGAATCGCTTGAACCTGGGAGGCAGAGGTTGCAGTGAGCTGAGATCGAGACACTGCACTCCAGCCTGGGCGACGGAGCAAGACTCTGTCTCAAAAAACGAAAAAAGAAAAAAGAAATATACCTCTGTATCCAAGACCATACAGCGATTCTAGAAGCAGGTCATCCCAAGTAGAAGGGCTTGTGACTCAGTTATCCCCTTGGGGAATGGAATTGCCAGACTTAACCCTGCAACTCCTGCGTTTTCTGCCAGGGGGCGATGGTGCACCACAAAAGAATTGGAAGTGTTGGGGAGCCGGTGCCGCTCCGCTCCGCCAGAACCCATCGGGGGCAAGACCCCCTAGAAGGAGGTCCCGTCCCCACTCCCGACCCATTTCCTTGAAGTAGAAGTGCGGCAAAGGAATTCCTTGAAGTAGAAGTGCGATCAGTGGAATTCTAAATCTGTTAACATTAGTTAAGAGCAACGGGAAAAAGTTGCCCTGGGTTCTACGTTATTTCCAAGTTGGATGTTGGATTTCTATCCTCAGTTTCTTTTTTTTTTTGAGACGGAGTCTTGCTCTGTCGCCCAGGCTGGAGTGCAGTGGCCGGATCTCAGCTCACTGCAAGCTCCTCCTCTTGGGTTCACGCCATTCTCCTGCCTCAGCCTCCCGAGTAGCTGGGACTACAGGCACCCGCCACTTCGCCCGGCTAGTTTTTTGTATTTTTTAGTAGAGACGGGGTTTCACCGTATTAGCCAGGATGGTCTCGATCTCCTGACCTCATGATCCGCCCGTCTCGGCCTCCCAAAGTGCTGGGATTACAGGCTTGAGCCACCGCGCCCGGCCCCTCAGTTTCTTTTCTTTTCTTTTCTTTTTTCCTTCTTCTTCTTCTCTTTTTTTTTTTTTTTTTTTTTTTTTTTTTGAGACGGAGTCTCTCTGTGTCACCCGGGCTGGAGTGCAGTGGTGTGATCACACTTCACTGCAGCCTCAACCTCCCGGGCTCCCACATCACCTCCCCTTGTAGCTGGACCACAGGCGCGCGCCACCACGCCTAGCCAACGTTTGTATTTTTTTGTAGAGGCGGGGTGGGGGGGGGGTCTCACTATAGCCCAGGCTGGTCTCGAACTTCTGGGCTCAAGCGATCCTCCCTTCTCGCCCTCCCAAAGTGTCGGGATTACTGGAGTGAGCAGCTGCTCCCGGCCTAAGCTGTTTCAAAACTAAACTTTGGAATCCCAGATTCGACTCTCCCTGGCTCCCAGAGGTGAGCGTTCGAATCCACCAGCCGTATCCACGCTCCGATTCCGCCTCTTTCTTCCAAACGCCCCAAGTTCCAGAATTCAGCCGCAACTCCAGTTTAGGCCACTCCCCAGCTCCGGCCCCTGCTCCCGTCCCAAACCTTCCCCTCCTCTCAACTTCGAGCCCTTTGTGCGCCCCGGAACGGGTGGGGTGGGGACGGAGACTGTGAGGACCGAACCCTCACCTCCAATTCCGCCCGAGGGGACCTGAATGGGGGGCGCGGAGAGCAGCCCGGCCGAAGGCTCTGGAAGCAGGCACCGCCGGGGGGCGTAGTGACCAGGCTGCCGTCCCCGCCCGCCTCTAAACTTAGCCGCGGTGACGCGCGGCCCGGTGATCGCGGCGGGGCCGGGGACGCAGGGGGGCCCGAATGGAGGGGGGCGGCTCAGCTCGGCGAGCCTCTATTTATAGCGCCCGGAGCCCGAAATAGCGCGGAGCGGAGCGGCCGGGATGACGCGGGAGCCGCCGGGGGCTGACTCACCCGGCCCCAAGCGAAGGCCCCCGGATGGGGGACAGTGGAGGCGCCTAGCCCCTACTCCGCGTCCTCCCGGGCATCTTTTTTGCTGGGACAGCCCAAGTCTCCGCTGGAGAGGCTGTGGATGGATGTACAGCAAAGGAAAGATCTGCAGCATGAGAGACTGAGGTTGGATCAGAAGTGGGACTTCCACACACACACACAACCAGAACAGAGCGGGACACGGTGGCTCCCGCCTGTAATCCCAGCACTTTGGGAAGCTGAGGAGGGCAGATCACCCGAGGTCAGGAGTTCGAGACCAGCCTGGCCAACATGATGTAACCTCATCTCTACTAAAAATACAAAATTAGCCAGGCCTGGTGGCGCATGCCTATAATCCCAGCTACTCTGGAGGCTGAGGCAGGAGATCGCTTGAACCCGCGAGACGGATGTTGCAGTGAGTCAAGATCAGGCCACTACACTCCAGTCTGGGCAAAAAGAGCTCAACTCCGTCTCAAAAAAAAGAAAGAAAGAAGGAAAGAAAAATAAAAACAGAATCAAGGACTTATTTACACAAAAAGAGAAAGGGGGAAAGAGGAGAGGTAAACCAGATACACACACTTGTTTCTCACCAGCAACAGAACTGTGATGTTTTGGAGGCAAAGGAATGGACTCAGTGACCCTGGGTAGTTGCCATTCCAGAGCACGTGCTGTTCTCCACTTGCCATGATTTATTGCACACTGTTCCCATTCCCTAGAATGTTCTTCCTTGCCTTCTCAGCCTTGAGAACTCATGTACCTCCAGGACCTGGTGCCCAAGGCAATTCCTTTATATTATTATTATTATTATTATTATTATTATTAAGACAGAGTCTGGCTCTGTCACCCAGGCTGTAGTGCAGTGGCATGATCTTGACTCACTGCAACCTCTACCTCCTGGGTTCAAGTGATTCTCCTGCCTCAGCCTCCTGAGTAGCTGGGACTACAGGCGCATGCCACCACACCCAGCTAATTTTTTATTTTTAGTAGAGATGGGGTTTCACCATGTTGGCCAAGCTGGTTTCGAACTCCTGACCTCAGGTGAGCCACCCTTCAAAGCCTCCCAAAGTGGTGGGATTTTACAGGCATGAGCCACCGCCTCCAGCCGGAGCAATTCCTCAAATAAAAACTCCGTGACCCACTGAGCTGGGAGCCCCATAAGGGCAGGGTCAAGGCTGTCTCAGTCATCACCTTGTCCCCAGCACTGCCCAGCACAGGACAGGCCTTGGGATAAATGAACTGCATGAATAAAAGGTACCGGTGATAAAATAAAATGACATTTCCCAAGTTATAACAGCAAATGTTGATTCTATGCTTTGTGACCGGCAGGCATGATTCTGAGCCTTATCTCCTGTGGGCTTCGTTGCAGCCCTACAGGGATGTGCTTTTATTAATATTATCACCGCCATCCCTATGTTAGAGATGAAGACACCAGGCTCAAGGGGGCTAAAAGTACCAGAGCTCACTGCTTGCACTCAGCTTGCTCTTAAACCTAGGTCACCTTGGTTCCAAAGGTGTTCAGTTTCCAGGATACATACATCTGGGTCCTGTGGAACCAAAAGCTAGGGAGTGAATCTCAGCCTGCAGCCCAAAGAACCTTAGGGGGTTCCCCAGCACCCCTTCAAGGTGTCTACAAGTTCAAAATCATTATCATAAGTGGGGCGCGGTGGCTCACGCCTGTAATTCCAGCACTTTGGGAGGCTAAGGCAGGCGGTTCACGTGAGGTCAGGAGTTTGAGACCAGCCTGGCAAACATGGCAAAACCCCATTTCTACTAAAAATACAAAAAATTAGCCAGGCGTGGTGGCGTGTGCCTGTGATTCCAGCTACTTGGGAGGCTGAGGTGGGAGAATTCGGAGAGCAAGTTTGCAGTAAACTGAGATGGGGCCACTGCACTCCAGTCTGGGAAACAAAGCAAGACCCCGTCTCAAAAAAAGTATCATCGGGCCGGGCGCGGTGGCTCACGCCTGTAATCCCAGCACTTTGGGAGGCCGAGACGGGCGGATCACAAGGTCAGGAGATCGAGACCATCCTGGCTAACACGGTGAAACCCCGTCTCTACTAAAAGTACAAAAAACTAGCCGGGCGAGGTGGCGGGCGCCTGTAGTCCCAGCTACTCAGGAGGCTGAGGCTGGAGAATGGCGTAAACCCAGGAGGCGGAGCTTGTAGTGAGCCGAGTTCGCGCCACTGCACCCCAGCCTGGGTGACAGAGCAAAGACTCCGTCTCAAAAAAAAAAAAAAAAAAAAAAAAAAAAGTATCATCATAATAATACTGACATCATATATGATACACCATAATAATAATACAGGCCGGGCGCGGTGGCTCAAGCCTGTAATCCCAGCACTTTGGGAGGCCGAGACGGGCAGATCACGAGGTCAGGAGATCGAGACCATCCTGGCTAACACGGTGAAACCCCGTCTCTACTAAAAAAAACTAGCCGGGCGAAGTGGCGGGCGCCTGTAGTCCCAGCTACTCGGGAGGCTGAGGCAGGAGAATGGCGTAAACCCGGGAGGCGGAGCTTGCAGTGAGCTGAGATCCGGCCACTGCACTCCAGCCTGGGCGACAAAGCCAGACTCCGTCTCAAAAAAAAAAAAAAATAATAATAATAATACATAGTTGGGGGGGCGGGGTCTCAGCCTTCCCCAGGCTGGAGCGCAGTGGCGCCATCTTGGCTTACTGCAACCTCCACCTCCCGTGTTCAAGCAATTCTCCCGCCTCAGCCTCCCAAGTAGCTGAGACTACAGTCATGCACCACCATGCCTGGCTAATTTTTTCGTATTTTTAGTAGAGACGGGGTTTCACCATATTGGCCAGTGCAGTTTCCACGATATTGCAACAGACCAAACGCAGACACACACGTGAGGACCCAGCTGTCTTCTGTTAAACCTGATGTGAAAGTGATTTGCAAAAATTAAAATGATGCCCTTCTTCTCACTAAATTTTTGTTTCAGGCTGGGCACGGTGGTACGTGCCTGTAATTCCAGGACTTTGGGAGGTCAAGGTGGGAGGACGGCTTGAGCCCAGGAGTTCAAGACCAGCCTGAAGGGCTGGGCGCAGTGGTTTACGCCTGTAATCCCAGCACTTTGGGAGATTAAGGCGGTGGATCACCTGAGGTCGGGAGTTCAAGACCAGCCTGACCAACATGGAGAAACCCCATCTCTACTAAAAGTACAAAAATTAGCTGGGTATGGTGGCACATACCTGTAATCCCAGCTACTTGGGAGGCTGAGGCAGAAGAATCCTTGAACTCAGGAGATGGAGGCTGCAGTGAGCCAAGATTGTGCCATTGCACTCCAGCCTGAGCAACAAAAGTGAAACTCCATCTCAAAAAAAATAAAAAGGGGCCGGGCGCGGTGGCTCAAGCCTGTAATCCCAGCACTTTGGGAGGCCGAGGCGGGCGGATCACGAGGTCAGGAAATCGAGACCATCCTGGCTAACATGGTGAAACCCCGTCTCTACTAAAAATACGAAAAACTAGCCGGGCGTGGTGGCGGGCGCCTGTAGTCCCAGCTACTCGGAGGCTGAGGCAGGAGAATGGCCTGAACCTGGGAGGCGGAGCTTGCAGTGAGCCGAGATCGCGCCACTGCACTCCAGCCTGGGTTACACAGCGCGAGACTCCGTCTCAAAAAAAAAAAATAAATAAATAAATAAATAAATAAAAAGACCAGACTGGGCAACATAGGAAGACCCCAATCTCTACAAAAAATGTTTAAATGAGCTGCACTTGGTAAAAAAAAAAAAAAATTATTTTGGAAAACATGGTTATTTTCATTTAAAAGATATAACTTACATTAACATACGATTAATTTTGTATTTTTATTTAATTTAATTTATTTATTTATTTATTTTTTGAGACGGAGTCTTGCTCTGTCGCCCAGGCTGGAGTGCAGTGGCGCCATCTCGGCTCACTGCAAGCTCCGCGTCCCGGGTTCACACCGTTCTCTGGGACTACAGGCGCCCGCCACCACGCCCGGCTAATTTTTTGTATTTTTAGTATAGATGGGGTTTCACCGTGTTAGCCAAGATGGTCTCAGTCTCCTGACCTCATGATCCACCCACCTCGGCCTCCCAAAGTTCTGGGATTACAGGCGTGAGCCACGCACCCAGCCTGTTTTATTTTTTTGGAGACGGAATCTCGCTCTGTCGCTCAGGCTGGAGTGCAATGGCGCAATCTTGGCTCGCCGCAACCTCCGCCTCCAGGGTTCAAGCAATTCTCCTGCCTCAGCCTCCTGAGTAGCTGGGACTACAGGCATGTGCCACCATGCCGGGTGAATTTTTCATATGTTTAGTAGTGACAGGGTTTCATCGTGTTAGCCAGGCTGGTCTCGATCTCCTGACCTCATTATCCACCCGCCTTGGCCTCCCAAAGTGCTGGGATTACAGGTGTGAGTCACCGCACCCGATGAACACAAAATTAATTTATTATTATTATTATTATTTATTTTTAGAGATGGGGGTCTTGTGCTGCCCAGGCTGGTCTCAAACTCAAGCCATACTTCCACCCCAGTCTCCCAAGTAGCTGGGATTACAGGTGTGTGCCACTGCACCCAGCTACTTTTAAGTGAATCAACAAATGTTTCTAAAATTTCTCAGTTTTAACTTCTAATACAGTAAATATTGATAGAAATCATACACATCAACAAAAACTCTTTGGGGTCCTCAATACATTTTTTAAATTTTAGACAAGGTTTCACTGTGTTGCCCAGGCTGGAGTTCAATGGTGCAGTCATAACTCACTGCAGTCTTTGAACTCCTGGGCTAAAGGAGTCCTCCCACCTCAGTCTCCCAAATAGTTAGGACTACAGGTGCACACCAGCACTCCTGGCTGCTTTTATTTATTTATTTGTTTTTTTGTAGAGACGGGATCTTGCTATGCTGCCCAGGCAGAGGCCTTCAATAGTTAGGAGTGTAAGGGGGCCAGATGCAGTGGCTCACGCCTGTAATCTCAGCACTTTGGGAGGCTGAGGCGGGCGGATCATGTGAGGTTGGGAGTTCGAGACCAGCCTGACCAACACAGATAAACCCTGTCTCTATTAAAAATACAAGATTAGCCGGGCATGGTGGCACATGCCTCTAATCCCAACTACTCGGAAGGTTGAGGCAGGAGAATCGCTTGAACCCAGGAGGCAGAGTTTGCAGTGAGCCGAGATTGTGCCACTGCATTCCAGCCCGGGCAACAAGAGTGAAAGTCTATCTCAAAAAAAAAAAAAAAAGATTCAATAGATTAGGCCAGGTGCGGTGGCTCACACCTGTAATCCCAGCACTTTGGGAAAACAAGGCAGGCAGATTACTTGAGGTCAGGAGTTTGAGACCGGCCTAGGCAACGTGGTGAAGCCCCATCTCTATTAAAAATACAAAAATTAGGCTGGGCACAGCCTCATGCCTGTAATCCCAGCTCTTTGGAAGACCAAGGCAGGTGGATCACCAGAGATCAGAAGTTCAAGACCAGCCTGAGCAACATAGTGAAACCCCGTCTCTACTAAAAATATAAAAATTAGCCAGGCGTGGTGGTGTGCGCCTGGAATCCCAGCTACTTGGGAGGCCAAGGCATGAGAATTGCTTGAACCCGGGAGGTGGAGATTGCAGTGAGCCGAGATTGTGCCATTGTACTCCAGCCTGGGCAACAGAGTGAGAGTCTATCTCAAAAACAAACAAATTAGCTGGGCGTGGTGGTGCATGGATGTAATCCCAGCTACTGGGGAGACTGAGGTTGGAGAATCGCTTGAACCCAGGAGACAGAGGTTGCAGTGAGCCGAAATTGCACCACTGCACTCCAGCCTGGGTGACAGAGCAAGACTCTGTCTAAAAAAAAAGGCCGGGCTGCGGCTCAAGCCTGTAACCTGGTGCTAAGACTTTGGGGAGGCCGACGGGCGGATCATCACGAGGTCAGAGATCGACCATCTTGGCTAACACCGTGAAACCCCGGCCTCTACTAAGAAATACAAAAACTAGCCGGGCTGGTGGTGGCGGCTTCGTAGTCCCAGCTACCGGAGGCTGAGGCCGGAGAACATGCGAACCCGAGGCGGAGCTTGCAGTGAGCTGAGATCCGCCACTGCACTCCAGCCTGGTTACAGAGCGACCCGTCAAAAAAAAAGAATCAATGAACTAATCATACAAACTTGATAAGGTCATGAAGGCCAAGAATGTGGAACATCATTTTAACTGTGAAGGAGAGAGAGGAGTGGACAGGAGGGTAGGTGAGGTTTGTCTATCAAAGGAACATTTAAAAGAGATCTGGCTGGGCACAGCTGCTCACACCTGTAATCCCAGCACTTTGGGGAGGCCGAGGTGGTGGATCACGAGGTCAGGAGACTGCACCATCCTGCCAACATGATGAAACCCGCACTCTACTTCAAAAATTATCCGCCAGGCACGAGCCTGTAGTCCCAGCAACTTGGGAGGAGGCTGAGGAAGGAGAATCGCTGAACCCGAGAGGCAGAGGCTGCAGTGAGTCGAGATCGTGCCACTGCACTCCAGCCTGGCCAACAGCAAGACTCTTACACAAAAAAAAAAAAAAAAAAAAGAACAAGAAGAGACCTGTCCAGGCGCTCTGGTTCACACCTCGTAATCCAAGCACTTTGGGGAGGCTGAGGCTGGTAGATCACAGCCCAGGAGTTCGGTGACCAGCCTGGGCAAATATGGTCAAACATCGTTCTCCAAAAAAATATACACAAAAATCGCATGGCATGGTGGCATGTGCCTGTAGTTCCACATACTCGAGTAGTTAAGGTGGGAGGACTACCTGAGCCCAGGGAAGGTCAAGGCTGCAGTGGGCCATGATCATGACAATACACTCCAGCTCTGTACAGCCGAGTATGTCCCCCATCTCAAAAAAAAGAAAAGAAAAGATAATCTATCTGGCAGTTTTCTCTTACCTTCCAATTGTTGAGTCTCATTTATTTTCTTGTCTTATAGCATTTTTGCTTTTTTTTTCCCGCCGTAGCCTGAGTCTGCTCTTGTCACCCAGGCTGGAGTGCAGTGGTGTGACCTCTCAGCTCACTGCCATCTACTTCCGGTTCAAGTAATTCTCCTGCCTCCCAGCCTCCGAAAGCAGCTGGGACTATAGGCGCAGTGTACCACCACACTTGGCTATTTTTTTTTTTTTGAGATGGAGTCTTGCTCTGTCACTGGTTCAAGCAATTCTCCTGTCTCAGCCTCCCCGGTAGCTGGGATTACAGGCACCTCGCCACCGTGCCTGGCTAATTTTTGTATTTTTAGTAGAGACAGGGTTTCACCATCTTGGCCTGGCTGGCCTTGAACTCCTGACCTCGCAGGATTCATTGCCTCGGCCTCCCAAAAGCTGCAATTAGCAGGCATGAGCCACCCGCCTGGCCAAATTTTTGTATTTTTAGTAGAGGACGGGTTTCCACCATTGTTGGCCAGGTTGGTCTCAAACTCCTGACCTCGCGGATCCACCCACCTCAGCCTCCCAAAGTGCTGGGATGAGGCATGAGCCACTGTGCCTGGTCTGCCTTACAGCATTTACAAACACTTCCAGGACTATGCCGCACAGTAACATTGATTCTCAGAACAGCTCCTCCAAACTACAACCCTCTGAGATGACTTATCTCACCATGCCCATTTTGCCATGAGGGAGACACTGAGGCACAGGAAGGTAGAATCTTGTCCAAGGCCACAAACCAAGTAAACAACCAAGGTCGGGCGCGTGGCTCAAGCCTGTAATCCAGCACTTTGGGAGGCTTTAGACGGGCAGATCACGAGGTCAGGAGATCGAGACCATCCTGGCTAACACGGTGAAACCCACTCTACTAAAAATACAAAAACTAGTCACGGCGGAAGGGCGCCTGGTGGTCCCAGCTACCGGGAGGCTGAGGCAGGAGAATGGCGCGGAACCCGGGAGGCGGAGGCAGTGAGCTGAGATCCCGGCCACCGCACTCCAGCCTGGGCGACAGAGCCAGACTCAGTCTCCAAAAGTAAACAACCAAACTAGGACTCCAACCAAACCTTGTGCTCTCAGTTTCAGCCTTAAAGAATCAATGGGAGTGGAGCCTGGTGCCTGAGGCTTTGAAAGCCGAGCCGAGATCGAGACTATCCTGAAGGACACGTGGGTGAAACCCCGTTTCTACTAAAAATACTCTAAAAATCTCAGCCGGGCTGCAGGGTGGCGGCCTGTAGCTCCAGCTACTCGGGAGGCTGAGGCAGGAGAATGGCATAAACCCGAGGTGGAGCTTGCAGTGAGCTGAGATCCCGCCACGGACCCAGCCTGGCTAATAGAGCTTAGACTCGGTTTCAAAAAAAAAAAAAAAAAGAAAACTCAATAAACATTCTGGGTTTTTGAGACGGTCTCGCCTGTCACCCAGGCTGAGTGCAGTGGCCGGATCTCTCAGCTCACTGCAAGCCCGGGCCCCGGGTTCACGCCATTCTCCTGCCTTTCCCTCAGCGCCTCCCGAAAGTAGCTGGGACTACAGGCTCGCCCCACCTCGCCCGGCTAAGTTTTTGCATTTTTAGTAGAGACGGGTTTCACCGTGTTAGCTGTGATGGTCTCGACCTCCCTGACTCCTCGCGGATCCCGCCTGCCTCGCCTCCCAAAGTGCTGGGATTACAGGCTTGAGCCACCGCTACCGCCAACATTCTGTTTTGTTTTTGTTTTGAGACCTTTATTCTGTGGACCCAGGTTGGAGTGCAGCTGCGGGTGATCACAGCTCAAGGCAGCCTCAAACTCCTAGACTCAAGTAAACTCCTCTCTCAGTCTCACAAGCAGCTGGGACTATAGGTGTGCACTCACCACACCTCGCTAATTTAGTAGAGATGGGGTCTCACTATATTGCCCAGGCTGATCTCAAACTGTTGGCCCTGCGATCCTCCTCCCTGCCCTTCAGAGACTCCCAAAGTAAGTTAGGATTACAGGTGTGAGCCCTCCCATGTTCAGTCCACATTCTGTATTATTATTATTATTATTATTACATATATTATTATTTTGAGATGGAGTCTCACTCTGTCAGCCTGCTGGAGTGCAGTGGTAATCTCGGCTCACTGCAACCTCTGCCTCCCAGATTCAAGCTGCATTGTTTCAAGTCTCAGCTCCCAAGTAGCTGGGAGTACAGACATGCACCACCATGCCTCGGCTAATTTTTTTGTATTTTAGTAGAGACAGGGTTTCCAACATGTTGGCCAGGTTGGTCTCAACTCCCGGACCTCAGGTGATCCACCCACCTCGCCCTCCCAAAGTGCTGAGATTACAGACATGAGCCACTGCCTGGCCTATTTTTGACGGGAGTTCGCTTCAGTCGCTGGCTGGAGTACAGTGGATCTCAGCTCACTGTAAGCTCAGCCCCGAGTTTACGCCATTCCTCGCCAGCCTCCCAAGTAACTGGGACTATGCTCGCCTATCTCAGCCTCGCTAGTTTAGAGTTTTAGAGACGGGTTCACTGTTCGCCAGGATGGAAAGTCCTCTGGATCTCGGTGGATCCTGCTCAGTGCTGACAGGCTTGAGCCACCGCTACCGGCCTATTTTTTTTTTTTTTTAAACAGGAAAATATCCTGTAATCCGGCCGGGCACGCGGCTCAAGCGTTCGTAATCCCAGCACCCGTGGATGCCTATGCAACGCGGACCATGAGCCCAGGAGTTCAAGACCAGTCTGGGCTGCCAACATAGTGAAACCTCGCCTCTACTAAAAATACAGAACAAATTAACTGAGCGTGGTGGTATGTACCTGTAATTCCAGCTACTTGGGAGGCTGAGGCAGGAGAATTGCTTGAACCCGGGAGGCAGGGGTTGCAGTGAGCCCAGATCGCACCACTGCACTCCAGCCTGGGGTGACAGAACAAGACTCCGTCTCAAAAAAAGAAAAATATCCTGTAAATTTCCACGGTGACCCACAGAGCTTGGATGAAGAGCTGGAAGCCTCAGATCTCGTTCAGGCTCCATCCTCTCTCTGAGCCTCAGTTTCTTTCCCTATGAGGAAGGGTTGGAAAAGATGTTCTCTAAAAGCCTCAGAAACTCTGCCATTAGTAAGGAGGAGACAGAAGCCCAAACAGATTGCATTAGTTTCTTAACTGCTACTATAACAAATTACTACCAGTTCAGTGACTTAAAACAAGAGAAATTCATTCTTTCACAGTTCTGGAGGCCAAAAGTCAAAATCAGGGTGTCAGCCAGGTGCGGTGACTCACCCCTGTAATCCCAGCCCTTTGGGAGGCCAAGGTGGGTGGCTCCCTTGAGGCCAGGATTTTGAAACCAGCCTGACCAACATGGTGAAACCCCATCTCTACTAAAAATACAAAAAATTAGCTGGGCGTGGTGGTGTGGGCCTGTAATCCCAGCTCATCAGGAGGCTGAGGCAGGAGAATTGCTTCAGCCTGGGAGGCAGAGGTTGCAGTATGCTGAGATCTTGCCACTGTACTCCAGCCTGGGCCACAGGGCAAGACCCTGTTTTTGTTTGTTTGTTTGTTTGTTTTTTAAAGAAAGAAAAAAAGAAGTTGTACAGCCAATATTTGAACCCCTGGAATTTGGCTCCAGAGCCTGTAGTCTCCACACTACCTTCTTCACACGCTGTTAAATCTGAACTTCAGGGAAGCCGCAGTAGAGATCCGTGTTCAGGCCAGGGCTCACTGCTGTGCTGTTACATAGGGCAGTCACTGGCCACACGTTGCCTTTAAGAGCTTGAAACATGGCTGGTCCAAAATGGGATTCGCCTGTAGTGTAAAATCCATGCTGGAGTTTGAAGGCTTAGTGCGATGAAAAGAATGTAAAGTATCTCATGAAGAATTCTGATGCTGAGGCCAGGCGCAGTGGCTCATGCATGTAATCCCAGCACTTCGGGAGGCCAAGGAGGGCAGATCACCTGAGGTCAGGAGTTTGAGACCACCCTGGCCAACATGGCGAAACCCCGTGTCTCTACTAAAAATACAAAATTAGCCGGGCGTGGTGGCGCGCGCCTGTAGTTCCAGCTATTCAAGAGGCTGAGGCAGGAGAATCACTAGAACCTGGGAAGTGGAGGTTGCAATGAGCCGAAATCGCACCGTTGCACTCCAGCCTGGGGGATAGAGCGAGACTCTATCTAAAAAAACAAGGAAAATTAACAATAGTAATTCTGAAACTGGATACATGTTGAAATAATAATATTTTGGATATATCCAGTTAGATAAAGTACATAAAATTATCTTCACTTGCTCTTTTTAATTTTTTTATTGTGGCTACTAGAACACTTATCTGTTTGTTTGTTTGTTTGTTTGAAACAGGGTCTCGCTCTGTCAACATGGTCCCAGGTGGAGTAAAGTGGCACAATCATAGCTAACTGCAACCTTGAACTCCTAGGCTCAAGGGATCGTCCTGCCTCAGCCTCCTGAGTGACTGGGACTGTAGAGGCCTGCCACCACACCCAGCTAATTTTTTAATTTAAAAAAATGTTTTGGGTTGGGTGCGGTGGCTCAGCCTGTAATTCCAGCACTTTGGGAGGCTGAGGTGGGCAGATCACAAGGTCAGGAGTTCGAGACCAGCCTGGCCAACATGGTGAAACCCCCGTCTCTACTAAAAATATAGAACTAAACTGGGTATGGTGGCAGGTGCCTGTAATCCCAGCTGCTCGGGAGGCTGAAGCAGGAGAATCGTTTGAACCCAGGAGGCAGAGGTTGCAGTGAGCTGAAATTGAGCCATTGCACTCCACCCTGGGTGACAGGGCAAGATTCCGTCTCAAAAAAAAAAAAAAAAGCCGGGCGCAATGGCTCACTCCTATAATCCCAGCACTTTGGGAGGCCAAGTGGATCACGAGGTGGATCACGAGGTCAGGAGGAGACCATCCTGGCTAACACGGTGAAACCCCGTCTGTACTAAAAATAAAAAAAAAAAAAAAAAAAAAAGGCTGGGCATGGTGGCAAACGCCTATAATCCCAGCACTTTGGGAGGCCGAGGCAGGCAGATCACGAGGTCAGGAGATTGAGACCATCGCAGCTAACACGGTGAAATCCTGTCTGTACTATACAAAAAATTAGCCAGGTGTGGTGGCAGGCTCCTGTGGTCCCAGCTGCTCGGGAGCCTAAGGCAGGAGAATGGCATGAACCCGGGAGGCGGAGGTTGCAGTGAGCCGAGATCATGCCACTGCACTCCAGCCTGGCCAACAGAGCAAGACTCTGTCTCAAAAAAAAAAAAAAAGGTTTTGTAGAGATGAAGCGGGGTGCGGGGTGGCAGGGGGTTGGGAGTGGGGTGGGAGTCTTGCTGTGTTATCTACGCTGATCTCACACTCCTGGCCTTGACATGGCAGTCCGCCCGCCTTGGCCTCCCAAAGGGCTAAGATTATGAGCGTGAGCCACCCTGGCCTAAACATTTAAAACGACACGTGTGACAGCCAGGCATGGTAGCCTGCACTTGTAATCCCAGCTCCTTAGAAAGCTGAGGTGGGAGGATCCCTCTAGACCAAGAGTTGGAGATCAGCTTGGGCAACATAGTGAGATTCCATATGTCGTGGATTCCAATACAGTGAGACTTTAAAATATAAAATAAGGGCCGGGCACAGTGGCTCACGCCTGCAATCCCAGCACTTTGGGAGGCCAAGGTGGGTGAATCACCTGAGGTCAGGAGTTCGAGACCAGCCTGACCAACATGGTGAAACCCCATCTCCACTAAAAATACAAAATTAGCCAGGCGTTGTGACACATGCCTGTAATCCCACCTACTCGGGAAGCTGAGGGAGGAGAATCGCTTGAACCCAGGAGGTGGAGGTTGCAGTGAGCCGTGATCACGCCACTGCACTCCAATCTGGGCGACAGGAGCGAGACTTCATCTGAAAATAAAAAAAAAGAAAAGAAATATATATGTATAATAATTAAATAAAAATAAAATTGTACATATGGATCCAGCAGACTCATATACCTCTGGTTATATTTCCAAAGGAATTAAAATCAGGATGTTGAAGGGATATCTGCTCTCCCAAGTTCATTGCAGCACTGGTCACAATAGCCAAGATATGGAGGCAACCTAAGTGTCCATCAAAGGACATAATGGATAAAACAAATGTTGCATATACACACGATGAAATACTATACAGCCTTGTAAAGGGAGGAAATTCTGCCATTCAAGACAACATGGATGGAACCGCAGTACATTATGCTAAGTGAAATACACCAGGCACAGAAAGACAAACACCACATGATCCCACTTTTATATGGAATCTTAAAATGTCAATCTCATAGAAACAGTATAAAGGTGGCTTAGAGGCTGGGGAAGTGGGAGAGGGTTGGGAAAAGAGAAGATGTTGATCAAAGGGTGCGAAGTTTCAGCGAGACTAGAGAAATATACTTCAGTGATCTATTGCACAGCATGGTAACCATGGTTAATAATAATGTATTGTGTATTTCAAAGTTGCTAAAATAGAGTTTAAATTTTTTTAATTTGTTCACCGGGTTAGCCAGGATGGTCTCGATCTTCTGACCTTGATCCGCCCGTCTCGGCCTCCCAAAGTGCCCTGGGATTACAGGCTTACCAGCGCCCGGCCTGTGTATTTCAAAGTTGCTAAAATAGAGTTTAAATTTTTTTAATTTGTAAATATTTTTTATTTTTTGTCAGTACATATTCTCATCTGATTTTTATTTTAAAAATTTTTTTAGACAGAGTCTCGCTCTGTTGCCCAAGCTGGAGTGCAGTGGCGCAATCTTGGCTCACTGCAACCTCTGCCTCCTGGGTTCAAGGGATTCTCCTGCCTCGGCCTCCTGAGTAGCTGGGACCACAGGTGCCCACCACCACGCCCAGCTAATTTTTTTTTGTATTTTTAGTAGAGATGGGATTTCACTGTGTTAGCCAGGATGGTGTTGATCTCCTGACCTCCTGATCTGCCCCCCTCCATCTCCCAAAGTGCTGGGATTACAGGCATGAACCACTGTGCCTGGCCTCTCATCTGATTTATTTTTGTTTTTATTTTTATGCTTTTTGTAGAGATGGCATCTCACTACGTTGCCCAGGTTAGTCTCCAACTCCTGGGCTCAAGCCATCCTCCTGCCTCAGCCTCCCAGACTGCTGGATTTATAGGCGTGAGTCACTGTACCCGGCCCTGACATCTTGATTTCAGTTTCTTTGGATATACACTCAGAAGTGGGATTGCTGGATCCACATGTGTAATTTTATTTTTTATGTGTTTGTTTGTTTGTTTGTTTATTTATTTATTTATTTTAAGACAGTCTCACTCTGTCGCCCAGGCTGGAGTGCCGTTTGACGCACAATCTTGGCTCACTGCAACCTCTGCCTCCCGGGCTCAAGCGATCCTCCTACTTCAGCCTTCTGAGTAGCTGAGACTACAGGTGTGCACCATCACGCCCGGCTAATTATTTTTATTTATTTATTATTATTATTTTTTGAGACAGAGTTTTGCTCTTTTTTCCCAGGCTGGAGTGCAATGGCTCAACCTCGGCTCACCGCAACTTCCGCCTCCCTGGGTCCAGCAATTCTCCTGCCTCAGCCTCCCAAGTAACTGAGATTACAGGCATGCGCCACCACGCCTGGCTAATCTTGTATTTTTAGTAGAGACGGGTTTCTCCGGGTTGGTCAGGCTGGTCTCAAAATCCCGACCTCAAGTGATCCGCCCCACTCGGCCTCCGGAAGTGCTGGGATTACAGGTGTGTTCCACCGCGCCCGGCCCGAAGTTATTCCTCTTATCTGACTGTAGTTTGGTATTTTTTAACCGGCATCTCTCTGTTCTTCCTCCCCCAACCCCATCTCTACTAAAAATACAAAATTAACCAGGCGTTGTGGCGCATGCCTGTAATCCCAGCTACTCGGAGGCTAAGGCAGGAGAATTTCTTGAACCCAGGAGGTGTAGGTTGCAGTGAGCTGAAATTGCACCATTGCACTCCAGCCTGGGCGACAGAGCGAGACTCTCTCAAAAAACAAAAACAAACAAACAAAAAAACAAATAGCGCCGCGTTTTCTGGGAGTCAGTGAGTCCCCCATTTAGGAAGTGTCCAAGCTCAAGTTGAAATGGTGGTACATTGCGACTCATGCTGCAAGGCCTCAACCCAGTTCCTCTCCGGACCTCAGTTTCCTCATTTATAAAATGGATGTGGACGACTCAGTAAGGTCAGATTTAAAAAAATAATAATAGTAGTTAATAGTAATAGGCCGGGTGCGGTGGCTCAGGCCTGTACTACAGCACTTTGGGAGGCCGAGGTAGCAGGATTGCTTGAGCCCAGGAGTTCTAGACCACCCTGGGGCAATATAGCGAGATTCTATCTCAAAGAAATAATCGTAATCATAATAAAAATAAATGAATAGATAAGCTGAGACGGACTCAGGCCCCGCTCCTGCCTGCGATCCCTGCGGGGGCCACCAGGGGGCGCGGCGCCCCTACCCAAAACTCCTCCGTCGGCTCTGAACCCCAGCGGACGCGTCCGGACGCCCCTGGAATATTCTGCGCCCTGACGGCTCGCAGGCTCCCGGGAGCCCGGGAGGCAGGTGCGCACGCGGGGTGTTCAGGGAGCCCCCCGATCCAGGCCCCTCGCCGTGCCGCGGGGCTGTGGGACGGCTGTGACTCAGGCGCGCGCTCCTCCCCGGGGCCCTCAGTGGTCGCGAGGGGGCGCGCACGGCCTCGGGAACCCGCGCGGCGCCGCGTCCATTTTTACCCCAGCGCCGCTAAAAATAGTCGACGCGCTCCGAGCCGAGCCCGAAATAGCGGCCCCCAGATAAGGCAGGACGACTCAGCGCTTCCGGGGAGCGGAAGGGGGAGCGCGCGGGGGGAGCGGTGCTGGGCGCAGCCCGGCCGAGCAGGCGCCGCCGTCCCCAGCGCACCCCCACTCTGTCCTGGCGGTCACACTCGCCCCCGACTGCGACCTCCGCCCCGCCGCTAGCCTGGCTGCCTTCCTGCGTCCCCTACATGGTATCCCCATCCCCTGCCCCCCATCCTCAGCTTCACCTCCATTCCTCATCATAATTCCCCCCTCTCCTGCCTCCCCCCAGCGATGTCCCCCACTGGTACTCATACCCATCCCCCAGCCTGCCCTACTCCTGTTCCTATTTCCCCTCTCGGCCCTCATCGTCAATCTCCTGTCTTCCTGAATCTGCCCCTTCCCGTCTGTGTCCTCAAGGCCAACCTTTATGGGGGCAGGGTAGGGCGGGAGGGTCACAGGGAGTCAGGATACCTGCGGGCTGAGGGCTGAGGGCTGAGGGCTGGGGGTGAGGATCTGATTTCTTGGTTTGTTTCTACAGTGGGCAGGGTTAGGCTTAGATCTGGGGGTGGGAGCATCGGACACTTTAGTCTGGCCCAGTCTCAGAGCTGAGGCCAGGCATGGCCAGCACCACGGCTCATTCTGTGACCAGGGTCGGGGCTCAGGCTGGGGAAGGATGACTGTCTTTGTCATCAAGTTTGATCACTGTGTCACCAGAGTTAGGGCTCAGCCTTGAGCCGTTTCTTTATTTACCCACCTCCACATAATATTGTTTTATTTCAGACAAGGTCTTGCTCTGTCACCCAGGCTGGAGAGCAGTGTTGCCCAGGCTGGAATGCAGTGCTGGAATCTTAGCTGACTGCAGCCTTGAACTCCTGGGTTCAAGAGATCCTCCCACCTCAGCCTTCCTAGTAGCTGGGACTACAGATGTGCACCACCACACCTGGCTAATTTTTTTTTTTTTTTTGGTAGAGACAGAGTCTCTACGCCTTGCCCGCCTTGCCCAGGCTGGTCTTGAGCTCCTGGCCTCAAGCGATCCTCTGGCCTCCTCCTAGGAAGACACTGAAATGACAGGCATGAGCTACGGAGCCCGCCTCCACTAAGATTCTTTCCTCCCTTGCAAGTTAGTGATTGGACACAACAGCTCCAGGCCGTGGGAACAGTCAGAACTCTGTTCTCTGGGTCTAGGTCTTCCCTTTGCACTTGGATCATCTAAGGGCCTCCCCATTTCCATATCCTGAGATTCTCAGTGCCCACTCCAAGAATCAGTGTCAGGCCTCAAGGACCTACACTGCATGTTCTGGGGGTTCAAAGGCAGCACACTGACTTCCCTGAGGGTGACAGAGGTCAGAATGAGTGACTAAGGTCTTGGGCCTGGCCCTGACCCTGCAGTGGGCGAGGAAGATACCCAGTTGAGGCCCAGGTCTCCACCCAGGTAGCAGGGTGGATGGGGGCAGGGGGGTCATCCCTGAGATGAAATGTGGGTGGAAGGTACCCAGATAAGTTTCAGAGTCAGTTCAGAGATGGTAATTTTTAAGTAACTTCTAAAATTTTCGAGTAGCTGGGATTACAGGCGCCTGCTACCAAGTCCGGCTAATTTTTGTATTTTTTGTAGAGACGAGGTTTCACTATGTTAGCCAGGCTGGTCTCAAACTCCTGACCTCAAGTGATCTGCCCACCTTGGCCTCCCGAAGTGCTGGGATTACGAGTGTAAGCCACTGTGCCCAACCTAAATTTTTTTTTTTTTTGAGACAGAGCCTTGCTCTGTCGCCCAGGCTGGAGTGCAGTGGTGGGATCTCGGCTCACTGCAACCTCTGCTTCCCAGGTTCAAGTGATTCTCCTGCCTCACCCTCCCGAGTAGCTGGGACTACAGGCCAGGCGCATGCCACCTGTAAAAATTAGCACCCGGCTAATTTTTTGTATTTTTATTAGAGATGGGGTTTCACCATGTTAGCCAGGATGGTCTCGATCTCCTGACCTCGTGATCCGCCTGCCTCAGCCTCCCAAAGTGCTGGGATTACAGGCACGAGCCACTGCACCCAGCACTTTTTTTTTTTTTTAATTTTGAAAACTGTTTTGAGGCCAGGTGCAATGACTCACGCCTGTAATCCCACCCAGCACTTTGGGAGGCCGAGGTGGGAGGATTTCTTGAGCCCAGGAGTTCAAGACCAGCCTCGACATTATAGTAAGATCTCATCTCCGTAAAAAAATGTTTTTTATGCCGGGCGCGGTGGCTCAAGCCTGTAATCCCAGCACTTTGGGAGGCCGAGACGGGCGGATCACGAGGTCAGGAGATCGAGACCATCCTGGCTAACACGGTGAAACCCCGTCTCTACTAAAAAAATACAAAAAACTAGCCAGGCGAGGTGGCGGGCGCCTGTAGTCCCAGCTACTCGGGAGGCTGAGGCAGGAGAATGGCGCAAACCCGGGAGGTGGAGCTTGCAGTGAGCTGAGATACGGCCACTGCACTCCAGCCCGGGCGACAGAGCGAGACTCCATCTCAAAAAAAAAAAAAAAAACAAAACAAAAATGTTTTTTATTTAGCCAAGTGTGGTGGCATGCACCTGTGGTCCCACCTACTCAGGAGGCTGAGGTGGGAGGATCAGTTGAGCCCAGAGGTGGAGGTTGCAGTGAACCAAGATGGCACCACTACACTCCAGCCTGGGCAACAGAGGCCCTATCTAAAAAAAAACAAAAAGTTTTGATAACTACAAAAGGATATACCTTGGAAAAGTAAATTTCCCTCCCACTCTTATACCCACTTCTCAATATTAACTATTTTTTATGTATCCTGGCCAATAGGATTCACTGAGCTCTCACAATGTCCCTGGCCTATGCAAAGCTCATCACAGACACGAAGTGACTGGAATCCTTCAGCACTCAGTGAGTGGGCCATACCCCATTGCTATGCCTGTTTTAGAGATGGGAAAACTGAGGCTTGGAGAGGTGCAAGCATGTGTCCTTTTGAGGACTGGGCTCTGAAGGCTTTTCAAAGTTGAGGCAAGGAAGTGGATGAGATCAGAGAGGCAAGGTTCAGGTCAGGATACAAATCCCAGGGAGGGTGACAGGGATGGGGAGTCAAGGAAGGCTGCCTGGAAGAAGACTAAGGGTAGCCAGGAAGGCACCTTCCAGAACCTTCTGATGGAGGGCTTGGGTGGAAGTAGATAACTCTGTTTGGGAGGCTGAGGAACCACCAGCAGCAGGGTGTGGCCCCTCCTCAGACCCACAGGACCCCAGAGGTATGTATAGGAGGAGAAGCAGGCTGCTTAATGACATCTCAGGGACACATCTCGTGTGATAGCACAGCCGGCTTAGTTATGACGTCTGAGTGATTTGCCAACTGCCTTAAGACCAGCATCCCTAGTCATGCCCCGCGGTGGGGGATAAGGATAAGAGGAAGTGACAGGCCATGGGGGGAGGAAGGGGAGATGCAGTCACACACAGACCAGGGACTCAGGCGCTGAGGGATGTGTGGTGCCCTCTGTACTAGGGAAGGGTCTCCCAGCTGCCTGGATGTGAGGGTCCATCTTATTGATTTGTCTAGTGAAGGAGGCTAGGCTCCAAGGAGGTATAGCTGTAGTCAGTCACAGTCAGTTTAGGATGGGGTCTGCCCAGGGGCTGCTAGAATCAGTCACTGCTGTGTCCCCATCACCTAAGGCAGTAACTGGGACACAGCCGGCGCTCCATACATCTTTACTGAATGAATGAGTCGAATGAAAAGGGTCAGCACTCTCTGGGACTCAATTTACCCTTGTGGTCATTGGGCTGCTTCAACCAAGGGGATCGCTAAGAACACCCCTTCCCACCCTGGGTCCCAGATCCCAGATCGCCAGTGAATAAGAAAACGGGTTAGCGCCTTTGGTGGACTCCGCCCACTTGTGACGTCACGAACCGCTCCCCCAGGATCCCAACCCAGGCCTCTCCCTTGGGATGGGGGCGGAGAGGAACCCGGGAGTCCAGACTTAGGCCCCTCCCCCGGGAGCAGGCAGGCCTGGCAGGGTTACACAACCGGTCGTCGCGTCCCAAGGGAAGTCACCGGATGTCCTGGCCGGGTCGGGGACAATGGGCTAGGAGCGCCCCTCCCGCAGGAACCTGGAAGTGGCAGGGGCTCCCCCTCTTCTGATTCACCCTTGTTTCCGGCCCGGTTTAGCCTCCTTCTCCCTGGGGATCTTATCTCCTCCCAACTCTACCCTCCTATGGCCCTGCAGTTCGGTTCTTTCTCTGAACCGGCAAACCTCTCTACACTCCACACCCCGTCCTTTCAGACCTCCCCAACGCCCCCCGAAACACTCTGCCCTCACACTCATCGCTTGTAATTCCCGAATCCCCTAAACTTCCAGTGTTCCCGGTCCTTCCTTCACTCATCCATACCGGGCCCCTCTTCCCCCAACCCAACTACCCCCACTATCCTGCCCACGCCCTCCCAATTCTCTCCCTGGGCTCCCCCAAGCTTTCCTCAATATCTCCCAGTCCTCCCTAGCCCCCGACTCACCCGCTTCCCTCCAACTGACCCCAATACACTCTCGTCCTCCTAATCCCAGCCTCCCCCAGTTCCCTCCGGTCTCCTCGAACTGCCCCATGCCCCTACCTCATCTCCCCAAATCCGGCTCCTCGCCCCCCCCCCCCCCCAGCCAGCCGCTTCGCCCCCAACCCCAGAGCCCCTCCCCGCCCCTAGGCCCAGGGCCGGCCCGTGCCCCTCCCGGGCGCACTCCCACGCCGGGCGCGGGTTCCCAGGCCGCCCCCCCGCGGTGGCCCAGAGACCCAGTTTGCGGCGGCAAAACATTGGTCTCCGGGCAACAGGCCCCGCCCCGCTCCAGGGCCGCCAGCCAAGGCTGGGCGGTCAGGAGGCCACCGGGCCGGGACGTAGCACCCAGGCCTGCGCGCCAAAACCCGGCCTTGGCCCCCAGAGGCCTCAGGGCGCAGAAACCCGGAGACTGAGGCGCAGCAAAGCGGAGATACAGAGATCAGGGCCCCGGGGCAAGAAAAATCGGAGACATGCGTGCAGGCCGAAGCGACAGGGAACTGTCGGGGCGCAGAGATATAAGGAGAGACCACGCGACAGATCGAACAAGGACGGGGCCCAGAAATAAGCACAGAAATAGTGCAGTTATACATGGGCAACACCGAGGCTGGCAGGGACGCCCCTGATGGCAGAATAATCCATCTCTACTCCTCAGGACCTTTGCACTCAGTTCGAGGGACTTCCCCTCTCTGACTCTCAGTTTCTGTATTTGTAAAATGGGGACATTAATACGTAGCGCTTAGCGAATCGGGCTGTTCTGACGATTCAGTGAATTTGCAGACCCAGAGCTTGTAGCACAGTTCCTGGCATGTACACTCATCATTCATTCATTCAACAGATTTTGTTGTTGTTGTTATTGTCTGAGAGGAATTTCGCTCTGTGGCCCAGGCTGGAGTGCAGTGGTGCCATCCTGGCTCACTGCAACCTCCGCCTCCCGAGTTCAAGCAGTCCTTCCACCCCAGCCTCCCACGTAGCTAGGGTTACAAGCCTGTGCCACCACGCCCAGCTATTTCTTGTATTTTTAGTAGAGATGGGGTTTCACCATGTTGGCCAGGCTGGTCTGAACTCCTGACCTCAAGTGATCCACCCACCTCGGCCACCCAAAGTGCTGGGATTACAGGTGTGAGCCACTGTGCCCGCCCCAATCAACAGGTATTTATTGAGCATCTACTATATGCCAGGCACTGGTAAGGACTGTGAGAATGCAGTATTGAACAAGACAAAGCTCTCTGTCCTGGGAGTTTAGTCTTTGGAAATTGGGAGGGGGTGACCAGCAATAAATGAACAAATGAGTACATTATTAAGCAAATTATTGAGTACATTGGAAAGTAATAAGTGCTGGGAAAGCAGAGACAGAGGGCTGGGGTTGCTATTTTCACTGGAATGGTCAGGAAAGGCCTAAATGAGAAGGTGATGTTTGAGCAGAGACTAGAAGTTGGTTAGGGAGAAGCCATGCAGACATCTGGCCTAAGAGCATCACAACCCAGTCAGAGGGAAGTAACAGCAAATGCAAAGGGTGTAAGGTGAGGACATGTCTGGCGTGTTGGAGGAACAGGGAGGAGGCCAGTGTGGGTGGACAGAGAGAAGGTGGGGAGGGCGCTGGAGCACAAGAGGTCAGAGAGACGAAGGGCTGATCCTGCAGGGCCTGATGGGCCAAGGTAAGGTCTTCACAGAGTGAGTCGGGAGCGAGGGTTTTGAGTAAAAGAGGGATGTTCACTGTTTCTTATTTTTTATTTTATTTCTTTATTTTGAGACAGAGTTTCTTTCTTGCTGCCAGGCTGGAGTGCAATGGCACCGTCTTGGCTCACTGCAACCTCTGCCTCCCAGGTTCAAGCGATTCTCCTGCCTCAGCCTCCCAAGTAGCTAGGATTACAGGTGCGTGCCACCACGCCTGGCTGAATTTTTTTTTTTTTTTTGGCATTTTTATAGAGATGGGGTTTCACTCAACCCAGCGTTGGCCAGGCTGGTCTCGAACTCCTGACCGCAGGTGATTCGCCCACCTCAGCCTCCCAAAGTGCTGGAATTACAGGCATGAACCATGGTGTCTGGCTTGGTTTTTATTTTAACGGGGTCCTTCTGGCTGTAGGTGGGGAATAGACTTTGGAGGACAAGTGTGGAGTCAGGGAGACCAGTCACTGTCATGATCCAGTTGAGTCCAATGGTGACTTGGACTAGGAGGTAGCAGGGATCCATTCTGGAGGCCTTTAACTTAAGAGACGCAAAATCTTCTGACAAGCACATTCATAGTAAGCCATCAGTAGATGGCAGCACTTACCATTATGTTAGGTGGTACTCACCACATTCCCATAAAAGTTATCATCCCTATTTTACAGATGTGCAAACTGAGGCCCAAAGAGGTCACTTAACTTGCCCAAGGTCTCACGGCTCAGTCTAGCTCCAAAGATGGTACCCCTCTATTGGGATGGCTATTCCCAAACCCACACACCCGAACATAACACTCTCAGCGCCTAGAGCTACATCTAAACCTGTACTCATCCATGTGGGCCCCAGGACTCCCGGAGCCATGTCCTCATCAGTCACACGGAGCTGGTGTAGAAAGTAGGGGCTGGGTCGGAAGAGGTGGCTCACAACTGTAATCCCAGAACTTTGGGAGGCCAGGGCGGGCAGATCATGAGGTCAGGAATTCGAGACCAGCCTGGCCAACATGGCAAAACCCTGTCTCTACTAAAAATACAGAAATCAGCTGGGTGCGGTGGCAGGCGCTTGTAATCTCAGCCACTCAGGAGGCTGAGGCAGGAGAATCGTTTGAACCCGGGAAGTGGAGGTTGCAGCGAGCCAAGAACGTGCCATTGCACTCCAGCCTGAGTGACAGGGTGAGACTCCGTCTTAAAAAAAAAAAAAAAAAGAAAAGAAAAGAAAGTAGGAGCCAGATGGGGAGAATGCTGGCCCAGGACACTTGCTTAGAGGCAGGTTGGCACAGGTACAGAGGGTCCACCCAGAACCTCCCAGCCCAGCATCTGGCTCCCACACCCAATCACAGCCTAGGCCTGGCACACCCCAATGCTACATGCAGCAACATGTTAAACACAGTCACGCATACACACAGAGATGTGGTCTTCTGCTCTGGGAATGCATTTTCAGGCAGTGTGCAGAAAACACAGATTTGCCTCTATCTTTTTTTTTTTTCTGAGACGGAGATTCACTCTTGTCATCCAGGCTGGAGTACAGTGGCGTGATCTAGGCTCACCGCAACCTCTGCCTTTCAGGTTCAAGTGATTCTCCTGCCTCAGTCTCCTGAGTAGCTGGAACTACAGGCACATGCCACCACACCCAGCTAATTTTGTATTTTTAGTAGAAACAGGGTTTCGCCATGTTGGTCAGGCTCGTCTTGAACTCCTGACCTCAGGTGGTTCACCTGCCTCCACCTCCCAAAGTGATAGGATTACAGGTGTGAACCACTGTGCCTGGCCTCTATCTCTTTATGTCTCTGTATCTCTCTGTTTTCTTTTCTTGTCTCTATCTCTGACCTTTGTCTCACTCTGACCCAGCTCTGTCTCTCTCATGCCTCCACACTCAGGATCCTCTAACTGCCACAGAATGACTCTTGTCCCTGGCTGTGTGTTTCCATAGGACCTCACCTATTATGTACCATGAGAACCTGGCCTCCGGACAGGCGTGTCCAGCCCCAGGTTGGCAATTCTGGCTGGTTGCTCAGAATCACCGGGGGAATAACTCACATAGCATAATCCTCTGGGCCTCTTTCTCTGAGATTCTTTTTTTTTTTTTTGAGACAGTGTCTTGCTCTGTCACCCAGGCTGGAGTGCGGTGGCACAATCTTGACTCACTGCAACCTCTGCCTCCCAGGTTTAAGCGATTCTCCTGCCTCAGCCTCCCAAGTAGCTGGGACTACAGGTGTGCGCCACCAAGCCCGGCTAATTTTTGTGTTTTTAGTAGAGACAGAGTTTCGCCATGCTGGCCAGGCTGGTCTCGAACTCCTAACCTCAGGTGATCCACCCACCTCGGCCTCCCAAAGTGTTGGGATTACAGGCGTGAGCCATCGCGCCTGGTCGTCTATCTCTGAGATTCTGACCCACAGCTTGTAGGTGTGGAACTGGAGAAACCCACCTTTAAAATGCTCCCCAGTGATTGGGACCCCTGCCTGCTTATACTAGTTACTGCATCTGATTTTACAGACAGGGAAGAGCCGAGGCCCAGAGAACGGAGGGCTCACCCCAACATCACACAGCAGTCAGCTGCGAGGGGCTTGGTGCTACTCAGATTCTCCTAAGAATGTTTGGAAACAAGTTGATGGAAAGTTAAGTAATAAAGGAAAATCACAAGCAGGGACAGAGACCCAGAAAGGGACTCACGGGAATAAAAGCAGAAAGTGACAGAGATACATAGAGGTGATGAGACAGAGACAGAGAGATCAGAGAGATAGGGTTCAGAAAAAAGGCAGAGAGAGGCCGGGCGCAGTTGCTCACGCCGGCAATCCCAGCACTTTGAGAGGCTGAGGTGGGAGGATCTCTTGAGCCCAGGAGTTTGAGACCAGCCTGGACAACATAGTAAGACCCCACGTTTATAAAAAAAAAAAAGTTTTATTAATTTTAAAAAATGCAGACAGAGATAAACACACATTAAGGATCAGAGACTGAGAAAGACAAAAAGCTATTTGGGGGCCTAGAGAGACCCCCCACCCCAGGAGGGATGTATTTTCTTTTCAAGGAGACAATACTGTCTCCTTGGCCCATTCTTTAATAGGCCCTACTTCCTAGAAACAGCCAGTGCCACGGTTTAGCAATCTCAGCCTTACCAAGCCAGGTCTCCTCCCCAGGCTTGATATGTAGGATGCACATTAAATACGTTTATATAACCTGCCCTCTGTGCAAAATCAAGGAGCTTTACATAACGTAGCCCCGTGAGTCATGCGGCAGACACGGGGCACTGACCTGACATGCCCAGTGAGAGGGGACCCCTCGCCCAGGACCTTTACCCGGAAGTGATTGTGAAGGAAAAGGGATCACGCATTTCACTGAAGAGGAAGCAGAGGGTCAGAGAGGGCAAGGCACTTGCTTGGGGTCACACAGCCAGGATTCGGCACAATAAGGATTCTAACCACATCTGCTAGTGCCTCATCACGTGCTCCTTTACAGAGTGCAGGAAACAATAATAAAAACATCTCTAGTAATACAACGACTGCTGTGTATTGAGTGCACTGGGCTGCAGTAAGTACTTTATAAACACCATCTTATGTATTCCAAAACCCAGTAAGGAGCTGGATGCTGTGACTCATGCCTGCAACCCCAGCACTTTGGGAGGCCGAGGCAGGAAGATTGCGTGAGTCCAGGAGGAGTTCGAGACCAGCCTGGGCAATATAGTGAGAGCCCTGTCTCTAAAAACAAAAAATAATACACATTAAAAATTAAAAAATTAGCCAGTGCCTATAGTCCCAGCTACTTGGTAGGCTGAGGTGGGAGGATTGCTTGAACCCAGGAAGTGAGGCTGCAGTGAGCTGTGATCATACCACTGGGCAACAGAATGAGACCTTGTCTCAAAAAAACCAACAAAATGGCCAGGCACAGTGGGTCACGCCTGTAATTTCAGCACTTTGGGAGGCCGAGACGAGTGGATTACTGGAAGTCAGGAGTTCAAGACCAGCCTGGCCAACATGGTGAAGCCCCGGCACTACTAAAAATACAAAATTAGCCCGGCATCGTGGCAGGTGCCTGTAATCCCAGCTACTCAGGAGGCTGAGGTAGGAGAATCGCTTGAACATGGGAGGCAGAGGTTGCAGTGAGCCAAGATCATGCCATTGCACTCCAGCCTGGGCAAAAAGATTAAAACTCTATCTCAAACAAAACAAAAAAAGTCCAGTGAGTTAGCAACAGAATCCAGTTATTAAATAACATAATTAAACCTATTTTATACGGAGCACTTACTATGTACTAAGTGCTTTACCGGATTTCATGGTCACAATTCTAGGGGTAGGTGATGTTATCACCTCCATTTCAGGAAGGAAGGAGGCTCAGAGGAAGTCACAGGTCAAGGTTCCGGAGTGGGTAACTAAACCCAGGTCTTGCTAGCCCTGTATCTCTATCACTTACTCCCATGCATACAGGTCCACAACATGCCTGTGTACACGTGCAATCAATATTGCACTAACATCTCCAAACACTAGTTGAAATACCCAGAGCTCTCGCCTTATATCTTTTCTCTTCCTCAGGAAGGCTAACCCAGCTTCCAATTCCCTAAACCTCCATTCGCCAGGGAAGGAACCCTCTTCTTTCCCTGTAACGCCTCAGTTCCGCCGCGCGGCCGGCCGAAGTCGGCACCTGTAAAATGCTCCTGCTCCTTTAAGAGAATGAACAGTCGAGGCCGGGCACAGTAGCTCACGCCTGTAATCCCAACACTTTGGGAGGCCTAGGCGGGTGGATCACCTGACGTCAGGAGTTCGAGACCAGACTGACCAACATGGCGAAATCCCGTCTCTACTAAAAATACAAAAATTAGCCGGGCGTGATGGTGCGCACCTGTAATCTCAACTACCGTGGAGGCTGAGGCAGGAGAATCGCTTGAGCCTGGAAGGCAGAGGTTTCAGTGAGCCGCGATCGCGCCATTGCACTCCAGCCTGGGCCACAGAGAGAACGCGAGACTCCGTCTCAAAAAAAAAAAAGAGAGGGCGGGGGGCGGGGGCAGAGGGAGGGAGAGAATGAACAGTCGGCCGGCGTTGCCCGGCAGCGCCGCGCCAGTTGCCGGGCAACGTCAACAAACGACGCGGCCGCCGTCTCCGTGCGGCCCCCCCCCCCCCCCGCCCGCGCAGACGCGGTGACGCGACGGACTGTGGAACGCCGTCTCCTAGCAACGCGAGGGCTGTTTGTCCCGGGCTGGGTGGCGCGGCCGCACAGGGCGCAGCCAGGACCGGCCCGGGCGGACAGACCGGCCCGCCGGGAGCCCGGGGCGGGGGGTGGAGGGGATTGCGGTGATGGAAGCGGGGGAGAACCGGGTTCCCAAATTACCGGTTTCCCTTTAGACAGCCGCCGTCTGTTGTCGCCCGCTCCTCCTGTCTGCCCCGGGACCGCCTCCGCTCGGGTATCTGTCCGTCTGCGCCCCCTCCTCCCCGGCATGTCCGTCTGTCCAGCGCCTCCCGCGCTGTGGCTGTCTCATATCCCCCCCTAAACCATCACAACCAAAATAGGGACAAGCACACACTCCGCTGGCCTGCCCTTTCTGCCTTGGACTGCCGGATTTCCGGGTGCACTGTTGCGGTTGGGGTCTCCACCGGGGGAGATAGACAAGGGGAGACAACCTGTTCACACTCAAGCCACAGCCCCAGAGCTCCCTCCCGTTCCTTTTCCCGCTCCCCTGGGGTTCTCTTGCCTGTGTTTCCTGAGCCTCTTTGAAGAGACAGGCAGCCCGTGGTCCTTCCATCCTGTGTCCGGGAAGCTGTCCACAGCTGGGAGGTTCTAACAACTCATCCCCGACACACACTCCCAACACCCCCCTATCCAGTAGCTTCATGTGACCAGGGCTGGGGCGAATCTCTGAGCAGAGAGAAGAAATTGAGTGTGTGACAGTGTGAATGGATGTGACTATAGGTGAGGAACAGCCGGTGACAATGTGCACACCTGGTATTTCCTGTGTGAGAGCAAAACTGCAGGACTCAGCGAGTGGTTTCTGCGGTTTGCACTTGTGTATCTGGGTGTATGGGAGTGTGTAGCCCTGCTGACTGTGTAGATGTGCATGTGTGTGTAGTTGTGAGTCTTGCATGTGGTCATCTGTGTGAAACAATACTTGTGTAAGTACCCATGGATGTGCACGGTTTTGCCTCTAGCCGTGCATTTCTGGTTCTGTGTGTGTGTGTGTGTTTCTGGTTTTTTCATTTGTTTTTTAGAGATAGGGTCTGGCTATGTTGCCCAGGCTGCTCTTAAACTCCTGGGCTCAAGCGATCCCCCTGCCTCAGCCTCCTGACTAGTGGGGATACAGGCAAGCCCACTACACTAGGCTAATTTTCTAATTTTTTTGTAGAGACTGGATCTTACTGTGTTGCCCAGGCTGGTCTCTAATTCCTGGCCCCAAGTGATCCTCCCACCTCAGCCTCCCACCACCGTGCTGGGATTACAGGCGTGAGCCACTGTGCCTAGCCATGTGTGTTTCTGGATCTCTGTGTGTAACCATGCAGGTACCTGCGTTTGCGTACAGACGATTTCTCAGAGCTCCCTCCACAGCATTCATTGCAATGTCTAATTATATATTTGTTCCTTTGTTTACTTTCCATCTCCCCCACCGGACTGTGTGCCCTGTGAGGGCAGGACCCAGGGCTGTTGTGGTCACTACCAGGTCCCCAGCACCACCCTGCACAAAGAAGGTGATCAGTAATTCCTTGTTGGGTAAATGAATCAATGACTCTTGTGTCCGTGTCAAACACACACATCCATGTAACCCTGCAAGTGATTTTGTGGTACTGGGTCTTCTGTGTGTGTTTAGCAGCTGCGTGGGCCACAGCACAGGAGGGTCTCTGTAGCCATGTCTCGCTATGTAGCTCTAATTTTTGGCACCCCCCACAGTGCATGGCACACATCAGAGCCTCATGGCACATATCAGGGCCATGTGGACTAGGAGGCCAGGTGCACTGGCTCACACCTGCAATCCCAGCACTTTGGGAGGCTAAGGCAGGAGGATCACTTGAGACCTGGAGTTCAAGACCAGCCTGGGCAACATGGTGAGACCCTGTCTCTACAAATAATACAAAAATTAGGCCAGGCGCAGTGGTTCATGCCTGTAATCCCAGCAATTTGGGAGGCCAAGGAGGGTGGATCATCTGAGGAAAGGAGTTCGAGACCAGCCTGGCCAACATGGTGAAACCCCATCTCTACTAAAAATACAAAAAAATAACCAGGCATGGTGGTGGGTGCCTGTAATCCCAGTCACTCGGAAGGCTGAAGCAAAAGAATTGCTTAAACCCGGGAGGTGGATGTTGCAGTGATCCAAGATCGCGTCATTGCACTCCAGCCTGGGCAACAAGAGTGAAACTCCATCTCAAACAACAGCAACAACAACAATAAAAACAAAACAAAAATTAGCTGGGCATGGTGGTGCATACCTGTAGTCCCAGCTACTTGGCAGGCTGCGGTGGGAGGATCATCAGAGACCAGGAGGTCAAGGCTGCAGTGAGCTGTGATTACACCACTGTACTCCAGCCTGTGTGACAGAGTGAGACCCTGTCTCAAAAGAAAAACAAAAAACAAAAACAAAAATTTAAAAAACCCTGAAAACGATGGATTTGAACTCTGTTGTCTTTTTTTTTTTTTTTTTTTTTTTTGAGATGGAGTCTCACTCTGTCACCCAGGCTGGAGTGCAGTGGTGTGATTCTGTCTCACTGCAACCTCTGCCTTCTGGATTCTCCTGCCTCAGTCTCCTGAGTAGCTGGGATTACAGGTGCCTGCACCACACCCGGCTAATTTTTGTGTATTTTTAGCAGACACAAGGTTTCACCATGTTGGCCAGGCTGATCTCAAACTCCTAACCTCAAGTGATCTGCATGCCTCGGCCTCCCAAAGTGCTGGGATTACAGGCGAGAGCCACCGCGCTCGGCCGAACTGTGTGGCCTTCCTCATACTAGCATTAGGACCTCTGTGCACTCAGTTTCCTCATCTGTTAAATGGGGAGAATAATAGACTCAGTTTATGGGACTGTTGTGGGGAAGTAAATGAGTTCATATGGAAAGCATTTAGAAAATGCCTGGCAGAAAACAAACATTTACAAAATACCAGTTTTGATTGTTGTCGGTATTATTACTTCCTCTGTGTGTGTCCTTGGATATGCGTGTGTGTGTCTAGAATCTGGGTTGCAGATGCAGGCTTTAGCTCTGTAGTCCTGTGTTACTGGGGACCCAGATGCCCTGAGTCTCACTTTCCCTCCTATACCATGGGCATGTTCCAGACCTTCTCCAGGGCCAGTTAGGACTGAATGAAGCTGCATCTGGAACACTCCAGTGGCTACAAGGCCCAGCCGTAGTCTGGTTTCAGGAAAGATAAATGAGGGGTGAAGTTGGGATGGGATGGAATTGAGGTTCAGATCACTCCATGGGACTGGAAAAGTGGGAAGTCAAAGAGGGATGAAAGAGCACATTTGAAGCAGACAGACTGAGGGTCAGACTCCAGAAAGGACTTCCTCCTAGGACTATTTTGGGGCTGGGGACTATAAGAAATGAGCTGTTTTGCTGGGCCTTGTGGCTTACGCCTGTAATCCCAGCACTTTGGGAGGCCGAGGCAGGTGGATCGCAAGGTCAAGAGATCAAGATCATCCTGGTCAACCTGGTGAAATCCCATCTCTACTAAAAATACAAAAATTAGCTGGGCATGGTGGCGTGTGCCTGTATTCCCAGACACTCAGGAGGCAGAGGCAGGAGAATTACTTGAACTCGGGAGGTGGAGGTTGCAGTGAGCCGAGATTATGCCACTGTACTCCAGCCTGGTGACAGAGTAAGACTCCCTCTCAAAAAAAAAAAAGACAGACATGAGCTGTTTGGAGAGCTGCCTGGAGGAAAAGAAACCAGCCTGAGTTTCACAGGAATTTGGAGGGGGGCAATACTAGCAATAACAATAGGCCAGGCACAGTGGCTCAGCTAGTAATCCCAGCACTTTGGGAGGCCCAGAAGGGTGGATCACCTGAGGTCTGGAGTTCGAGACCAGCCTGGCCAACATGCCAAAACGCTGTCTCTACTAAAAATACAAAAAAAAAAAAAAAAAAAAAAAAAAAAAAATTAGCCACGTGGTGGTGCGTGCCTGTAATTCCAGCTACTCGGGAGGTTGAGGCAGGAGAATAGCTTGAACCTGGGAGATGTAGGTTGCAGTGAGCCGAGATCATGCCACTGCACTCCAGGCTGGGCAACAGAGTGAGACTTTGTGTCAAAAACAACAACAACAACAATAAGAAGAATAATAATAATGCACTAGGTGCAGATACTAATAAGGGCTTTGTGAGGAATTTTCTTTCTTTCTTTTTTTTTTTTTTTGAGACAGAGTCTCACTCTCTTTCTCTGGCTGGAGTGCAGTGGCGCAATCTGGGGTCACTGCAACCTCCGCCTCTCGGGTTCAAGCGATTCTCCTGCCTCAGCCTCCCGAGTGGCTGGGATAACAGGCGCCCGCCACTACGCCCAGCTAATTTTCTTTTTTTTTAGATAGGGTCTGGCTCTGGCTCTGTCACCCAGGCTGGAGTGCAGTGGCGTGATGACAACCCACGGCAGCCTTGACCTCCTGGACTTAAGCGATCGTCTTGCCTCAGCCTCCTGAGCGCTGGGGCTACAGGTTTATTTTTTTGTAGAGATGGGGGTCTCACTATGTTGCCCAGGCTGGTCTCAAACTTCTGGGCTCAAGTAATCCTCCTGTCTTGGCTTCCCAAAGTGCTGGGTTTACAGGAGTGAGCCACCATGTCTGGCCATTTGAGGAAATTTTTATTTTTGTCTGTCTTGTTTCCTGCTCTGTCCCCAGCACCTAGAGTGTGTGACTGCGGGGGGTGTGTGTGTGTGTATGTGTGTGTGTGTGTGTGTGTGTGTGTGTGTGTAGGTATGCTGATTAAATATTTGAATGGCTGATTGAATGAATGAATGAATGTCATCCTACAACCACTTGTGAGTCCTGGTCTTAGGGGAAGGCTGGGCTGCGGCCCTGGCCTCTAGGATCCCTCTTGTGCCAGTCCCCCAGCCCTGCTGTTCCCACAGCTCTGTGCTGAAGAGGGCGTGGAGGGGGCCAGGGAAGGGAGTGTCAGGCAGCCAGCCGGCTGCCTGCCCTGGACAGCAGCCCAGAGTGTCTGCAGGAGGGAGAGGGTAGTTCAGGAGCCTGAGTCACCCCGGGAGAAACCCCAGCCACATACCTGGCCGCTGACATCACCCGGCCAGGGCACCCCCGGCAGCCTAGACAAGCCGACTGAATCACAGGCGGAATTCAGCCACCCTGGGCACGTGGCCTGCTGTGACCCCCTGCAACACCCCCGAGTGGCCGTCTGGCTGCGGGGGTTAGGCCGGGCACATAGGGGTCAGTGAGGGGGCATGGGGCCTGAGTCAGGGACAGGGTGGCTACAGCCTGAGACCACCCAGCCGCAGGCGTCCACGTGGGGCAGGAAGGAGAAAGTTTGGGAAGGAGAGCCTGTGGGGAGGCCCCGGCGGTTGAGGAGGAAGCACGTGTGGGTGTGACGGGGAGGCTGCGGCTTGTGGGGAGCAGCTGGGTGACCCACAGGGGTGGGATGGGGTCTGAGTGTTTGCGCAGAGAATCACCAAATCGTAAGAGACTTGGTCGTAAGAGTCATTCAGGAGGACAATGGAATCACCAATGTGCTTACACACGCAGAGGCACACACGCACACACCCGACCTGGGGAGGCCCTAACTCCACCCACCCCAGGCCTGCGGGGCCTCACTACCCACAAGCCTGCCGGTCGGGGCAAGTTCCCTAAGGGACTGAGGCCTGAGGAACAGTTTCCTCATCTGTTGAGTGGGGGTATTAACAATCATTATTAGGCCAGGCACAGTGACTCATGAGGCAGAAGTAGGAGGATCCCTTGGAGGCCAGAAGTTCAAGACCAGCCTGGACATCATAGCAAGACCCCTTCTCTACAAAGAACAAATTTAAAAATTAGCTGGATGTGGTGGCGTGTGCCTGTAGTCCCAGCTACTCAGGAGACTGTGGTGGGAGTGTTGGCATTTGAGACTGCAGTGAGCTATTGATTGCACCACTGTACTCCAGCCTAGACAACAGAACAAGATCCTATCACACACACACACACAAAATATCACTATTATTATAATAGCTATGCTTACAGGGAACATACTTTCTGCCAGGTGCTGTTCCAGGCATTCTAC
The DNA here is from genome assembly GCF_008728515.1 of Papio anubis. NCBI lineage: Eukaryota > Metazoa > Chordata > Mammalia > Primates > Cercopithecidae > Papio > Papio anubis. Next base: position 3,044,552 of record NC_044995.1, on the reverse strand, counting down.
ATTTTTTTTTTTTTTTTTTTTTAAATAATGGAGATGACATCTCACTATGTTGCCCAGGCTGGTCTTGAACTCCTGAGCTTAGGCGATACTCTTGCTTTTTTGGTAGCTCACGCCTGTAATCCTGACATTTTGGGAGGCCAAGGTGGGTGGATCGCTGGAGCCCAAGAGTTTGAGACCAGCCTGGGAAAATAGTGAGATCCCATCTCTACAAAAAAATCAAAAAATTAGCTGGGCATGGTGGCTCATGCCTGTAGTCCCAGCTACTCAGGACGCTGAGGTGGGGGGATCGCTTGAGCCTGGGAGATGGAAGTTGCAGTGAGCTGAGACTGTGCCACTGCACTCCAGCCTGGGTAACAGAACAAGACCTTGTCTCAAAAACAAAACAAAACAAAAAATAGAGAGAAGAAGAAGAAAAAAGAGTCAACTGCATCTGTATGTGTGGCATTTGGTACGGACACAGTAAGCTTTCTAAAGTGACTCTGTTATGATTCTTAGTACTAAGCATATTATTTTCTCTTTTTCTGTTTCTTTCTTTTTTCTTTTTGAGATGGAGTCTCACTCTGTCGCCCAGGCTGCAGTGCAGTGGTGCAATCTCGGTGCACTGCAACCTCCGCATCCCGGGTTCAAGTGATTCTCCTGTCTCAGCCTCCCAAGTAGCAGGGATTACAGGCCCCCACCACCATGCCCAGCTAATTTTTGTGGGTAATTTTTAGTACAGATGGGGTTTCACCATATTGGTCAGGCTGGTCTTGAACTCCAGACCTCAGGTGATCCACCTGCCTCGGCCTCCCAAAGTGTTGGGATTACAGATGTGAGCCACTGCACCTGGCCAAACGCACATTATTTTTATTCCTAAGTCCAACTAGGAAGGCCTCCAAAACAGTCACCCTCACTGCCTTGGTCCAGTTCTACTTCTTACCTCCCTGCAGTCCTTCCTGCTGCCTCTTCTTTGGTTATATATGTCTGTAATAGGGTGAGAGTGCTTCAGGGACTCCGTCCTCATTCATAACTCTTCAGAACTCAATGATGACTATCTAGATCCACCTCCACCAGGAAGTCCTCCTGGCTTACTCCAGCCTCACTAAGCACTCTCACCACCCAATGCCTGGAATGATTGTAGTCAGTGAGTGATACACTGCACGTTGTGTGCCCCCTGGGTTGGGAGTAGGTGAGAAATAACCCTCACAGTGAGTGGCACCCCCAGCCAGGGCCTGGGACAAGTCTGCATCCAAGGGTGGCTCTCTGCTTAGGTCTGTGTCTGTACCTGGGTGTGTCTGCCCTATTCTGTGCATACCCATATATGTGAACCCGTATGTGTGTGTAGTTTTGAGTGTGTGTGGAACAGGCTGCATGGCAGTGGAAGCTAGGTGTGTGATTCCGTGTATCTGTGTGCCTGGAGTGCCTTGTTCTATAGATTTCTATGCTACTCCAAGCAAGTCAGTGGGTCTTTTTGGTTTTTGTTTTTTTTTTTTTTTTTTTTTTTTTTTTGAGACGGAGTCTTGCTCTGTCGCCCAGGCTGGAGTGCTGTGGCCGGATCTCAGCTCACTGCAAGCTCCGCCTCCCGGGTTCCCGCCATTCTCCTGCCTCAGCCTCCCGAGTAGCTGGGACTACAGGCGCCCGCCACCTCGCCCGGCTAGTTTTTTGTATTTTTTAGTAGAGACGGGGTTTCACCGTGTTAGCCAGGATGGTCTCGATCTCCTGACCTCGTGATCCGCCCGTCTCGGCCTCCCAAAGTGCTGGGATTACAGGCTTGAGCCACCGCGCCCGGCCTGGTTTTTGTTTTTTGAGATGGAATCTCACTCTGCTGCCCAGGCTGGAGTGCAGTGACACGATCTTGGCTCACTGCAACCTCCACCTCCCAGGTTCAAGTGATTCTCCTGCCTCAGCCTCCCGAGTAGCTGGGATTACAGGTGCCCACCAATACACCCAGCTAATTTTTTGTATTTTTAGTAAAGATGGGGGTTTCACCACGTTGGCCAGGCTGGTCTCAAACTCCTAATCTCATGACTCGCCCACCTCGGCCTCCCAAAGTGCTGGGATTACAGGCATGAGCCACCGCGCCCAGCCAAGTCAGTGGGTCTTTAGGAGCTCTTTCATACCAGTGTGACTGTGAGTGAACCTTCGCACACATGTTTGTATGGATATCTAATAAATTCTTCAAGTAGGCCAGGCACAGTGGTTCAGGCCTGTAGCCCTAGCACTTTGGGAGACCCAGGTGGGTGGATTGCTTGAGCTCAGGAGTTTGAGAACAGCCTGGGCGACATAGTGAGACTTCGTCTCTACAAAAAATATGAAAATTAGCCAGGCATGGCAGCGGGTGCCTGTAGTCCCAGCTACTACTTGGGGGACTGAGGCAGGAGGATCCCTTGAGCCTGGGAGGTGGAGGCTGCAGTGAGCTGAGATGGAGCCACTACACTCCAGCCTGGGCAACAGAGGGAGACCCTGTCTCAAAAAGAAAGAAAAAATGAAGACATTCTTCAAGTCCACAGCTCTGAGGGTATCACTGTGAGAGCAGGGGTCCTAGCTCTACCCGTCTGTGTATGTGTGGAGACGTGTGTCTATGTAGACAAAGGTGTGTGTCATTTACTGTGTGTTTGGGGTGTGAACACCTATGTGATGTGTTTGCACAACTGCACGTGTTTTGCTCTGTGTGTGTGATCATGTGTTCAAATAGTCATCATGCCGCCAGGCGTGGTGGCTCATGCCTATAATCCCAGCATTTTGGGAGGCCTAGGCAGGAAGATCACTTGAGCCCAGGAGGTCCAGACTGCAGTGAGCCGAGATTGTGCCACTGCACTCCAGCCTGGGCAACAGAGCAAGACCTTGTCTCAAAACAAAAGGCAAAACAAAAATAAACAAATAGTCATCAGGTGCCTGTACAGACAAAAGTGGAAGGTGTCTGCCTGTTGAGATTTGTGAATAGGGTGTGTACGTGGACATCTCAGCCTGTCTATGTGTGTATCTGTCTCTGACCTCAAGGCAAAAGAGAGGTTGGCCAGGTGTGTGGTGGCTCACGCCTGTAATCCCAGCACTTTGGGAGGCCGAGGCCGGCGGATCACCTGAGGTCAGGAGTTCAAAACCAACCTGGTCAACATGGTGAAACTCCGTCTCTTCTAAAACTACAAAAAATTAACCAGGCGTGGTGGCACATGCCTGTAATCCCAGCTACTCAGGGACCTGAGGCATGAGAGTTGCTTGAACCCAGGAGGTGGAGGTTGCAGTGAGCTGAGATCACACCAGGGACTCAAACCTGGGTGACAGAGCAAGTCTCCATCTCAAAAAAAAAAAAGAGAGAGAGGCTCAGATATGTTTCTGTCTGAGAGTCTGTCAGAGTTTAGGAATTAGTAAATGAATGAATGGTGAAGATCCATTTACTCAACAAGAAACATTTCTTCTTCTTTTTTTTTTTTTTTTTGAGACAGAGTCTTGCTCTGTCACCCAGGATGGAGTGCGGTGGTGCAATCTCGGCTCACTGAAGCCTCTGCCTCCTGGGTTTAAGAGAAGCTCGTGTCTCAGCCACCAAGTAGCTGGGATTACAGGTGTGTGCCACTGTGCCCAGCTAATTTTTGTATATTTAGTAGAGATGGGGTTTCACCATGTTGCCCAGGCTGGTCTCAAACTCCTGACCTGAAGTGATCCATTTGCCTCAGCCTCCCAATTTACTGGGATTTCAGGCATGAGCCACCAGCCCTGCCTCATTTATTCCTATATCATATTGTTTTTATTTCTAAACTTTTTTGTAGTGACAGGGTCTTACTACGTTGACTGGACTGGCCTCAAACGTCTGGCCTCAAGTGATTCTTCTGCCTCTGCCTCCCAAAGTGCTGGGATTACAGGCATGAGCCACTGTGCCTGGCTTGAACAAATATTTAATAACCACCTATTGGGTACCAAATGCTATGCTGGGGACAAGGCAGTGACCGGGACAGTTTCGGCCCAGCTTTCACCCAGCTCACAGCCCAGTGAGGGAGACAAACCTGTTCTCAGACAATGATGAGCCCAGATTGGCAGAGTTGGAGGGAGGGACCCCAGGAGAGGGGACCTTGACTCAGCCTGGAGATCAGGGAGATCAGGGCCTTGACTCAACCTTCCTGGAGGAGAGGTTATAGGAGTTAAGACCTGGATGAAAAGAGTATGAGCCAGAGGAAACGAAGGGAAGAGTGACCCAAGCAGAGGGAAAAGCACATGCAAAGGCCTGAAGTCCAGGGAGAGAGGCCAGGCATCTGAAACACAAAGGAGAGGGGAGAGATGAGACCAGGGCACCCTCAGAGCAGGTCATGCAGGGCCTCAGGAGCCATAGGGAGGAGTATAGTGCAGGATGCAGGGGTATTGGGAGGGTCAAGCTAACTGTCCAATCTGGGTTACTCTGCTTCCCTGAAACTCCAGGGACATCCCCTCCAGGAAGCCCTCAGGATTGCTCAGTGTGGAGCGGCTCAGCCATCCAGTCAGTCACACTCACTATTCAGTGTTGAGCACTGAGGAGGCAGCCTTACTAAATCAGCCTGGATCTGCCCTCCCAGAGGTCACAGTCACAACAGTTGAACACACACACGCACGTGCACACTCACGAACATGCCCCTCCCCTCCTCTGGAGCCTCAGAAACCCACAGACCTTGTTCCTTCCAGGGGGTGTCCCTGGAGCCAAAGCTTCTGCACCACCAGGGGGCTTGCTGGAAATGCAAAAGATGGCCCAGTGCAGTGGTTCACGCCTGTAATCCCAGCAGTTTGGGAGGCCGAGGCAGGCGGATCATTTGAGGTCAGGAGTTCATTTGAGGTTAGGAGTTCAAGACCAGCTTGGCCAACATAGCGAAACTCTGTCTCTACTAAAAACACAAAAAATTAGCCAGGCATGGTAGCTCATGCCTGTAACCCCAGCTACTTGGGAGGCTGAGACAGGAGAATCTTTTGAACCCAAGAGGTGAAGGCTTCAGCGAGCCAAGATCGTGCCACTCACTGCACTCCAGCCTGGGTGACAGAGCGAGACTCCGTCTTAAAAAAAAAATAATAAAATAGAATGGGCGCGGTGGCTCATGCCTGTAATCCCAGCACTTTGGGAGGCCAAGGTGGGTGGATCACCTGAGGTCAAGAGTTCGAGACCAGCCTGGCTAACATGGTGAAACCCCATCTCTACTTAAAAAATATATAAAAATTAGCCAGGCTTGGTGACGCACGCCTGTAATCCCAGCTGCTCGGGAGGCTGAGGCAGGAGAATCACTTGAACCTGGGAGGCAGAGGTTACAGTGAGCTGAGATCATGCCACTGCACTCCAGCCTGGGTAATGAGAGTGAAATTCCGTCTCAAAATAAAATAAAATAATAAAAATAAGAAGATGACCACAGCAGATCTGCTGGCTCTCCAGGCAATTCGTGATCACCACGAATTGAGAAGCGCTGCTCTCCCCCGTCTCTACTAAAAAATACAAAAAATTAGCCGGGCGAGGTGGCCGGCGCCTGTAGTCCCAGCTACTCAGGAGGCCGAGGCAGGAGAATGGCGTAAACCCGGGAGGCGGAGCTTGCAGTGAGCTGAGATCCGGCCACTGCACTCCAGCCCAGGCGACAGAGCGAGACTCCATCTTAAAAAAAAAAAAGTGGCCGGGCGTGGTGGCTCAAGCCTGTAATCCCAGCACTTTGGGAGGCCGAGACGGGTGGATCACGAGGTCAGGAGATCGAGACCATCCTGGCTAACACGGTGAAACCCCATCTCTACTAAAAAATACAAAAAAAAAAAACTAGCCGGGCGAAGTGGCGGGCGCCTGTAGTCCCAGCTACTCGGGAGGCTGAGGCAGGAGAATGGCGTGAACCCGGGAGGCGGAGCTTGCAGTGAGCCGAGATCCGGCCACTGCACTCCAGCCTGGGCGACAGAGCGAGACTCCGTCTCAAAAAAAAAAAAAAGAAAAAAGAAAAAAGAGAAGCGCTGCTCTCAGGCTTAACTTCCCTGTATCTGTTTCCTTTTCTGTACAAGGAGATCAAAACAGAATCCATGCAGAGGACTGATGTGGAATGAGGCTTAACTGAGATAATGAAAGTGCTAAGCACAGCTTCCTAAGCGCTTGTTTTCAACAGCTCCTCTTCCTCCTTTCCATTTTTTTATTTTTATTTTTATTTTGGGAGGAACAGGGTCTCGCTCTGTTGCCCAGGCTGGAGTGCAGTGGCACAGTCATAGCTCACTGCATCCTCAATCTCTCAGGGCTCAAGTGATGCCCGTGCCTCAGCCTCCCAAGTAGCTGGGACTACAGGCATGTGCCACCATGCCCAGCTAATTTTTAAATTTTTTGCTGGGCCCAGTGGCTTACGCCTGTAATCCCAGCACTTTGGGAGGCCGAGGTGGGCGGATCACCTGAGGCTGGGAGTGAGAGCAGCCTAACCAACATGGTGAAACCCTATCTCTACTAAAAATACAAAAATTAGCTGGGTGTGGTGGCAGGCACCTGTAATCCCAGCTACTCAGGAGGCTGAGGCAGGAGAATTGCTTGAACCCAGGAGGTGGAGGTTGCGGTGAGCCAAGATCATGCCACTGCACTCCAGCCTGGGCGACAGAGCAATACTCCATCTCAAAAAATAAAAATAAAAATAAAAAATAAATAAATAAATAAATAAATTTATTGTATTGGTGGGGTCTCACTATGCTGCCCAGGCTGGTCTTGAACTCCTGGCCTCCAGCAATCCTGTTCCCTAGGCCTCTCAAAGTGCTGGGATCACAGGCGTGAACCACCACACCCAGCCCTCCTTCTCTTCTGTATTATTAAATTTCAGAGCTGGAAAGGAATTTTGAAGACCGCCGTCACTCAACCTTCTTGCTCTACAGATAGGGGAACTGAGGAACGGAGGAGCAGAGGTTTGGCCACATGAAGGTGGGAAGGATGTGGTGTGTCTGGCCTTCACAGTCTCTGCGGGGGGGGCTGTTTACAGGATACTCTGAGGAAAGCCAGGATGGGCACCGACACCCACCTCCACCCTGCGGGAGGCAGAAGGCTAAGGCTCCCCCACCCGTCTACCTCAAGCAGAGCTGAGCGCTTGGGAGCCAGAGCAGAGATCCAGCCCTCTCCCCCATGCTCAAGTCCTCCTCCTCCTGGAAGCTCTCCTTCCAAGAGGAACCTCTTACTCTATTTATTATTATTTTTGAGATAAGGTCTCACTTTGTCACCCAGGCTGGAGTGCAGTGGCATGATCATGGCTCACTGCAGCCTCGCCCTCCCCAGGCTCAAGTGATCCTCTCACCTCAGCCTCTCAAATAGCTGGGACTACAGGCACACGTCACCACACCCGGCTAGTTTTTGTATTTTTAGTAGAGATGGGGTCTTGCCATTGTTGTCCAGGCTGGTCTTGAACTCCCGGGCTCAAGTGATCTGCCCACCTTGGCCTCCCAAAGTGCTGGGATTACAGGCACGAGCCACTGCGCCTGGCAAGGAATGAGCCCTACAGAGAAGAACTTGATTTATCCACTCCATGCTCTGTGGGCAGATGTGTGTGTCATGTCTGTGAGTGCGGGTGTGTGTGTGTGTGTGTGTGTCTCCAGGGCCAATTTCTCCCTTAGGCCCAGGGGCACGGTGCCTAGGGCCCACGATAAATTTAAGTGACCCACAGATATGGGTCAGGAGGGTATACATGTATAAAGGTCAGGAAGACTTTGTTTTAGTAACAAAACAAGCACCTACAATCTGTCAGGAGCCTTATGATATCTTCCCACCAGTCTCATGAGGTGGGTACTATATCCTGTTCTCCTTTGTCAGGTAGGGAAACTGAGGCCCCAGATATCCTAGCTCAAGTTCACCAAGCTACTTGGTGATACAAGCAGAACATAAGCCCAGTCCACCTAGCTTCTGGGTCTGCGATGGTGTGGGGAGAAATGCCCAGTGTCTTCATGAACATGAGCATCTGTGCGTGAATAAATTGACATACATAAACCCATTTAATAAAGTTCAAAGCCAGGCGCCGTGGCTTGCTCCTGCAATCTCAGCGCTCTGGGAGGCTGAGGTGGGAGAATTGCTTGAGGCTGGGAGTTTGAGATCAGCCTGGGCAACAAAGTGAGACCCTGACTCTAAAAAAATTTTTTGAATAAAAAATTAGACCAGGCACAGTGCCTCACGCCTGTAATCCCAGCACTTTGGGAGGCCAAGGTGGGTGGATCACTTGAGGTCAGGAGTTCAAGACTAGCCTGGCCAACAGGGTGAAACCCCTTCTCTACTAAAGATACAAAAATTAGCCAGACGTGGTGGCACATGCCTGTAATCCCACCTACTGGGGAGGCTGAGGCAGGAAAATTGCTTTAATCTGGGAGGCGGAGGTTGCAGTGAGCCAAGATCATGCCATTGCACTCCAGCCTCGGTGAAGAAACGAGACTCTGTCTACAAAAAAAAAAAAAATTAGCCAAGCATGGTGATACGCACCTGCAGTGTTAGTTACTTGGGAGGCTGAGGCAGGAAGATTGCTTGAGGCCAGGAGTTCGAGGTTACAGTGAACTATGATTGCATCACTGCACTCTAGCCTGGATGACAGAGCAAGATCCTATCTCAAAATAATAATAATAGTTCAAGGCACAGACTTTGAAGCCTGACACCCTGCATGGTGTTATTCCAGCTTTGCTACTTACTTGCTGTGTGACTCCGGGTGAATAACTTCACCTCTCTGGGCTTCTGTTTCCCTTCCTGTAAAGTGATGATTTGTACCTCACAGGAGTGTTGTGAGAATTAAATAAGTTAATATAAGCTCTTGGGAAGAATTAACTCTTGCTAGGGTTGTGTGAAGAGCTTTACATGAGTCCGTCTGCAGGATGTGTGGTCTGTGTGTTTGTGTGTATATATGTGTGTGTGTGTATATGTGTGTATATATGTGTGTATATGTGTGTGTATATGTGTATGTGTGTATATATGTGTGTGTATATATGTGTGTATATGTGTGTGTTGCTCTCTTGATCTTTGAGTGTTGTGTGTGTGTCAGTGTGTGAGATCATATGTGCATCTTTAGTAAAGATCTAGGGGTCTCTGTGTGTTTTGGGGGTCTGTACCTGTCCTTGGCTGTACAACTGAACCCTACATCTTCTTGTGTGTGTAGGGACGTGTGTCATGTGTGTTGATAACCATATGACAGTGTGTGTTTCCACATGCTGGCGTGGGTCTGTGAAGCTGTTTCTATGTGGCTGTGGGTGACTGCCCACGTGTGATCTGGTGGGTGGCTGTGTGGATGCCTGTGTTGCCTGTGTCGGGCGTGAGTCTCTGGCCAGCCAGGGTAGGTCTTTGTATGTTTCCTTTATTCCATGGAGGAGGACATGAGGGGCTTGGATGGGACAGAAGAATGAGGGGTCACTCCCTGTCTGATGCTGGGGCCGAGTCACTGCCAACTAGTGGCTGCTGTGTCATCTCCCAGTCTCTGTCCCTCCCTCCTGGCTGATGGCAGACAGAGGGGGCGTGGGGGAACAGGGCAGGGGGTGGGCTTGAGGCTGGACTTTTGTCTGGAAACTTGAACCTCCGCCTATGCCCCCCACGTCCCTCTAGCCTTCCACATCTCCCTACTCCCTCCCTACTATTGGGACAGGGAATCAGGACTCCCTGGAAATTAAGAACCATCACCCTGGCTCTGCCACAGGCTTGCTGTGTGGCCCTGAGACAGGCCTTGCCCCTTTCTGAACCTGTGAAATCCAATGTTTTAAAAGTACTTCTTCCTCTGTACCCAGGGCTGGGCCAGGCTGTGCACTGGTGGGTAAGTGCTGGGCTCTCTGAGGTTTGTGAAATAGCTGGCGGCAGCCTTCCCAGGGGGTGCTTAAGAGTTGGGGGCTGTAGCATCAGAAATACCTGAGTCAGTCTGGGCATGGTGGCTCATGCCTGTAATCCCAGCACTTCGGGAGGCCAAGGTGGGCGGATCACCTGAGGTTGGGAGTGAGAGCAGCCTGACCAACACGGAGAAACCCCGTCTCTACTAAAAATACAAAAACTAGTTGGGCATGGTGGCGCATGCTACTTGGGAGGCTGAGGCAGGAGAATAGCTTCAACCCGGGATGATCTGAAATCGTGTCACTGCACTCTAGCCTGGGCAACGAGAGCAAAACTCCGTCTCAAAAAACAAAACAAAACAAAACAAAACAAAAATTAGCCAGGTGTGGTGGCACATACCTGTAATCCCAGCTACTCGGGAGGCTGAGGCAGGAAAATCACTTGAACCCGGGAGGTGGAGGCTGCAGTGAGTCGAGATCGTGCCACTGCACTCCAGCCTGGGCAACAGAGTGAGACTCTGTCTTAAAAAAAAAAAAAAAAAAAAAACACGTCAGACTCTTTTTTTTTTTTTTTTTTTTGTGAGACAGAGTCTGGCTCTGTCACCCAGGCTGGAGTGCAGTGGCCGGATCTCGGCTCACTGCAAGCTCCGCCTCCCGGGTTCACGCCATTCTCCTGCCTCAGCCTCCCGAGTAGCTGGGACTACAGGCGCCGTCCACCTCGCCCGGCTAGGTTTTTTGTATTTTTTTGTAGAGATGGGGTTTCACCGTGTTAGCCAGGATGGTCTCGATCTCCTGACCTCGTGATCCGCCCACCTCGGCCTCCCAAAGTGCTGGGATTACAGGCTTGAGCCACCGCGCCCGGCCACGTCAGACTCTTGAACCCCATTTGCGAAGTAGATTTTCTCAGGTAATCAGCTCTACCCCTCTGAGCCTAGATTGCAACAGTACACCCTAACAGCAGTAAGAGGGAGTTTGTAAAGCTTAGAAAGACCTGACAGCCTGTCCGCAGTGGCTCACGCCTGTAATCCCAACACTTTGGGAGGTCGAGGCGGGCAGATCACGAGATCAGGAGTTCAAGACCATCTTGACCAATATGGTGAAACCCCATCTCTATTAAACATATAAAAATCAGCTTGGCATGGTGGCCCACTGTAGTCCCAGCTACTGAGAAGCTAAGGTGAGCGGAGTTGCAGCAGCCGAGACTTCACTGCACTCCAACAGAGGCAAGACACCGTCTCAAAAAACCTGACAAGTGGAAGCTACTAATACTCCCATTATCATTTAAACAAACCCCAGACACAGGTTTTTCTTTTTTTTTTTTTTTGAGACGGAGTTCTTGCTCTGTCGTGCCCAGCTGGTGAGTGCTGTGGCTGGGATCTCAGCTCACTGGTAGCTCACCGGGTTCCTATTCTCTGCCTCAGCCTCCCGGGAGAGTAGCTGGGACTACAGGCTTTCCCATACCTCAGCTAGTTTTTTTGTATTTTTAGTAGAGACGGGGTTTCACTGTGTTAGCCAGGATGGCTTCATCTCCTGACCTCGATCCTGGGCCTCTGCCTGCCTCCCAAAGTGCTGGGATTACAGGTTTGAGCCACTGCTACCGCCCACAGGTTTTTCAAGGAGTTTCATCCAACCAGGCAGGTCTCAGAAATCAGAAAAGGAATGGAAAGAATGGAAAGGGTAGGAAATCTGGAGTTTGCCAATTCTAAGTTTGAATTTCTTGTGATGGGATCTTGGGCAAGTCATTTAACCTCTCTGAGTATCATTTTTTCCTTTTATAAAATGAAGATTTTTCTCTCTTAACCTTCCAGAGCTGTTTTAAGGATTACAAATCTTGTACTGAAAGGCATAGCACAGAAGCTGTGCTTGGTAAGTGCCAAATACAAGGCATTAATTATTATTATTAAAATTAATAATAATATCCCCTCCCCCTTACACATTCTTTGACTCCGGGTGGATTAAAAGGTGGGAGGAGAGGCTACCAACACCATTAGAAGAGAGTTTTCTCCCTAAGTTTCATTTCTCATCCCCTCCAAACCCTCATCCCTCCCAAACGCCGGACCTGGGAGGCCAGCCGGGTCCAAGACACACATCCTTTGCCCAGCCGGGAAGCCTAAAGCTAAAGCTCAGAGAGGGAAAACATTTCCCAAGCTCGCACAGCGAATCAGGACAGAAACCAGGACGAGCCTCGGAATCCCTCCATTACCTCCATCTTCACCTGAGCATCACAGCGCGCTCGGGACTCAGTTTCCCCACCTACGTGACCACACCACACTAATCAGGGTCTCCTTTCGGAGATCTGCTCTTCTTCTCGAACAGGGGCGCTGCACTAGCGGTAGAACAGGGTGGGTGGGGGCGCCAGAGGTGAGGGGGACCTCCAGGCTGGGGTCTTCCCTGCCCGGGTCAGCGGGGGCCCTGCGGGGCTAGTGTAAGCGCCTATTAATACCAGCCCCCGGGGCGGCGTGGCACTGCGCAGGCGCGGGCGGGGCGCGGGCGCGCGCGCGAGCGAGCGAGGGATTCCCTCTGACGTCATTGCTAGGATACCAAACAAACACTCCGCCGCGCCGGCCGAGCTCCTTATATGGCTAATTGCGTCACAGGAACTCCGGGGAGGCGGGGCCGGGATCCCCTCCCGCCGAGGGGCCCGGAACGCAGCCCCCGAGACCCCCAGGGCCCCGAGGGTCATGCAAGTGACCAGATCGAGTCTAGAACAGACCTCTTGCTGGACGGTGCGGGACTCGATTTGGCGGGTCCGGAGATTTGGGGAAGTTTGTTCAGCGAGGGGCGGGTGACGTAAGCAGGGGGGCGGGTCCCGGGCATATAAATACAGGCTGGCGGGTCTGTGCTTCATTCATAAGACTCAGAGCTACGGCCACTGCAGGGACACGCGGAACCAGGACTTGGAAACTTGATTATTGTGGTTCTTCTTGGGGGTTATGAAATTTCGTTAATCTTTTTTTTTCCGGGGAGAAAGTTTTTGGAAAGATTCTTCTAGATATTTCTTCATTTTCTTTTGGAGGACCGACTTACTTTTTTCGTCTTCTTTATTACTCCCCTCCCCCCGTGGGACCCGCCGGACGCGTGGAGGAGACCGTAGCTGAAGCTGATTCTGTACAGCGGGACAGCGCTTTCTGCCCCTGGGGGAGCAACCCCTCCCTCGCCCCTGGGTCCTACGGAGCCTGAACTTTCAGGAGGTACAGCGGCATCCTGTTGGGGCCTGGGCACCGCAGGGAGACTGCACAGAAACTTTGCCATTGTTGGAACGGGACGTTGCTCCTTCCCCGAGCTTCCCCGGACAGCGTACTTTGAGGACTCGCTCAGCTCACCCGGGACTCCCACGGCTCACCCCGGACTCGCACCTTACTTCCCCAACCCGGCCATAGCCTTGGCTTCCCGGCGACCTCAGCGTGGTCACAGGGCCCCCCCTGTGCCCAGGGAAATGTTTCAAGCTTTCCCCGGAGACTACGACTCCGGCTCCCGGTGCAGTTCCTCACCCTCTGCCGAGTCTCAATATCTGTCTTCGGTGGACTCCTTCGGCAGTCCACCCACCGCCACCGCCTCCCAGGTAAGTTTTCGATATTAGGGGTGCTGCTTTGTAGGTTTTATTTTTTAAGTCAAGGGTGACAAGAATAACCCCCAACCCCCACATAAAGACGCATCAGAACCCTAGATCTGAGATGGAAAAGGCTCACAGCGCACTTTGCAAACTGCAAAGAGTCGGGAGATGTTTGCAATTGGTTGCGTGCGTGGAGCGCAAGGAGGGAACGCGGCAGGGAGGGTAGGCTTTGGGGCGTGTGGGGGTGGGGTGGGGAATGTGCCGCTCAGTGCAACGTGTATGCGGTAGCGGGGCTGAGAACTTTGAGCCGGCTCCGGGACTGCCTCCCGTTCGGGTTCCAGACCTGAAGCTAGCGCAGTTAGGCAGGTGGGGGAAATCCCAGGGAAGCTTCCAGTAGTCTCTTTTCCTTTCCTCCTTCTTCGGAGCGCCCACTTCGGTGCCAGGTAGCCCTCCACCCATCGGGAAGAGGGGCCTCGAACCCTCAGCCGCGCTGCCTCCGCCTCCTGCGCGGAGACGTAACGGGGGACCCGTGCGTAACGGCTGACGCGCTGGAATCCTCCGTCTGACGCGGGGCACGCACGGCGCGCGGCGCCCCCTTCGTCCGCCCCGCCCCTGACGTCCCGGGAGCGTTCTATTTTGGAACGCCGGGGCCACGTTGCTAAGGGAGGGGGCAGCCCGGCGTTTCGATTGGCCGCCGGGGCGCACGCCTTGGCCAATCAGCTTTCCCTTCCTATTTGTAGGGTGCAGTTTCCTTCCCCCTCTCTGTCCCCGGAACCCGTGGTTCCTTGGCGGCTGGGTCTCTTTTCCGCGCCTCTAGAGGCAGAGCGAGGGGATCCCTGTCGTGACAAGAGCGGCTCTCTGCGACCCAATGGATCTGCGAGACCCTTGCGGGGATCTGGTCCCTGGGCTCTCAGGAGCAGGGGGTGTCTGCTTGTGTGCCGGCGTTTCTTGGAGAGATACGGTGGCTGTCACCCTCTTCTCCAGGCACTCACAGACAGATTCCCACTCCCTCTGCTCCGGATGCCCGGTTCCTCCAGTGTGTCCCAAGACAGGACTAGAACCGCGAACCGAAGGGCAACCAGCCAGGTGGTCTCCAGGAGCTCCGCCCCCTCTGGGTTCCCAGGACGCTGATTGGCCGGCGAGCCAGCCCTTCCCTCACCACGCCCCCCGAGAGAGTAGTTAAGCCTTCAGAGCAGTTCCAGGAGTCCATTTACGGGAGGGGGGAGATGAGCGCTGCTGAAGCTTGGGGGCTCGGGTTCCGCACAATTCCCCCTCCGCGACAATCTAAGGGAGCCTCGGTGGTTACTTTTCTCTACCTGTCCGTTCACCCTAAACTGTCACTCGTCAGTCTCACTCTGAAAAGAGACAGTAACTTGAAACGTTGTTCTAAACTCCTAGGCCCGTCCCCCAAACACCCTTTTGACTGGGACCCCCGCCCCTGCATGGGACCTCGCGCAGAGGGGGGGGTGTGTGTGTGTGAGTGTAGAGGAAGGCTTGGCCTAAGGCCTCTCCTTCTCCCTCCCTTTGCCTCTGGGGTGGGGGTGGGGTGTTGTGGCTGTGTGTGTGGCTGTGGCTCCGTCCCGGGGGTTCTGTCAGCCGGCTGTGTCCAGCCTCCTCTCCACCCCCCACACCTAAGAGTCACCAACCCGGGGTGTGATTCACCACCCGCTGGAACCGTGCAACCTTTCCCCGAGGAAGAAGGAGGAGGTAGAAGCCAGTTGAGCAGAAATCCTCTCATTAACCACTGCGTCACGGTGTAGTGGAAGGGTGGGTGTCGTGGCTTTTTCCCTGTGACACACACATCCACACTCGCTCACCCTGTGCTCACTCACGGGGTCGGTGTGTGTTATGTGTGTTGGGTGTGTGTGTGTTGGTGTCTTTGTTTGTGTGTCTACGCCTGTGTGTGTATGTGTCACCCCGTAGGAGTGCGCCGGTCTCGGGGAAATGCCCGGTTCCTTCGTGCCCACGGTCACCGCGATCACAACCAGCCAGGACCTCCAGTGGCTTGTGCAACCCACCCTCATCTCTTCCATGGCCCAGTCCCAGGGGCAGCCACTGGCCTCCCAGCCCCCGGTCGTCGATCCCTACGACATGCCGGGAACCAGCTACTCCACGCCAGGCATGAGTGGCTACAGCAGTGGCGGAGCGAGTGGCAGCGGTGGGCCTTCCACCAGCGGAACTACCAGTGGGCCTGGGCCTGCCCGCCCAGCCCGAGCCCGGCCTAGGAGACCCCGAGAAGAGACGGTGAGTAAGGGGCATCAGAACTTGGCCTGGGTCGGGGGAAGCAAGAGAGGTAGGAAGTTTCTTATGAATGGAGGGGGACTCCACTAAGGCCTCAGTGTTACAGAAACCCCAAGATCCTTGCTACACGAGCGAGGACTGGAGGCTTGTTTTTTGGTTCCTGGGGGTTCTGAAAGAAGTAGAGGTTTGGGATGGGTGGAGGAGTGCTGTATCCCCAAATCTCATGGCCTCTATCTCCCCGATTCAGCTCACCCCAGAGGAAGAGGAGAAGCGAAGGGTGCGCCGGGAACGAAATAAACTAGCAGCAGCTAAATGCAGGAACCGGCGGAGGGAGCTGACCGACAGACTCCAGGCGGTGAGGACAGGCCCTGGGGTGGGAGAGGGGATGCTGAGGGGAGCTCTCTCCCCATTCTCTGCCCCCTCTCCACCTGTACCCTTGTCCCGGGTTGAGAACTAGACATTCTGCATATGGAACTAGGTTACTGGTGTGGCCAGATGGGGTAGCCCAGGGCACAAACACAGACCCCCATGTACTTAAATCAACTCCTGGTCCCCCCCATTTCCTGACCACATGCACTACTCTCCTAGCCTTCATTTCATCCCAAGGGGCCACATGGGGCCCTTGAGGAGAGGGGCGCTCCCATCATTTCTCCCATCTGGTCTTCAGCAAGTAACAACACATTTTGCCTCAGTTTCTCCATCTCTCCAAACCCTCATCAAATCTCCCAGGCTCCTTCTACCCTTAACGCTCTGGAAAGTCTATGAAATGAAATTATTCCACCTCCTGCCCTAGCCACCCACAGCTCTCCTGGTGCTGGTGGCATCCCCCAAAACCCACTCCCTTCCTACGTCCTCCCTTGGTCTGAGAGTTCCCTACTGTATGACTGCAGGGTGAGCTGTCACTCCTTGAGGGAACAAGGGAATTGTCAACTTTCCTTCTCTGCTTGATCTCTTCCCTGGGTGGTAGAGAGTGAGGGGTAATAGAAGGAAACACATTAAAAACACATAACAGTGGCTCATGCCTGTGATCCCAGCACTTTGAGAGAGGTCAAGGCAAGAGGATTGCTTTAGCCCAGGAGTTTGACACCAGCCTGGGCAACACAGGGAGGCCTTGTCTCTACAAAAAAAAAAAAAAAAAGTAGCTGGGCATGGTGGTGCACACCACTGTGGTCCCAGCTATTCTGGAGGCTGTAGTGGGAGGATTGCTTGAGCCCCGGAGGTCCAGGCTGCAGTGAGCCATGATTGCACCACTGCACTCCAGCCTGGGGGACAGAGCGAGACTGTCTCAAAAACAAAACAAAACCAACCACATAACGATTGTTCATTCATTCAACAAACCTCTGAGTGCCTCCTGTGTACCAGAGACTTCCCCATAAACCTGGCCCCTTCCCTACCATCCTTTGGACAGATGGGGAAAACTGGGGCTCCTAGAAGGCAAGACCCTTGCCCCAACTCCCATGGCCAGCAGGACTCCATCTCAGGGGGAGTTTTTTTCTCAGCCTGGGGCTGCCTTCCAGCAGCAAGTCCAGGGGAGCCATGACCCGAGTTACCCGGTCACTGACGAGCTTTTTTCTCCTTCCTCCCTCTCTTCTGTGACCTGGCCTCCCCGACCTCAGGAGACAGATCAGTTGGAGGAAGAAAAAGCAGAGCTGGAGTCGGAGATCGCCGAGCTCCAAAAGGAGAAGGAACGTCTGGAGTTTGTGCTGGTGGCCCACAAACCGGGCTGCAAGATCCCCTACGAAGAGGGGCCTGGGCCGGGCCCGCTGGCGGAGGTGAGAGATTTGCCGGGCTCAGCACCGGCTAAGGAAGATGGCTTCAGCTGGCTGCTGCCGCCCCCGCCACCACCGCCCCTGCCCTTCCAGACCAGCCAAGACGCACCCCCCAACCTGACGGCTTCTCTCTTTACACACAGTGAAGTTCAAGTCCTCGGCGACCCCTTCCCCGTTGTTAACCCTTCGTACACTTCTTCGTTTGTCCTCACCTGCCCGGAGGTCTCCGCGTTCGCCGGCGCCCAACGCACCAGCGGCAGTGACCAGCCTTCCGATCCCCTGAACTCGCCCTCCCTCCTTGCTCTGTGAACTCTTTAGACACACAAAACAAACAAACACACGAGGGAGAGAGACTTGGAAGAGGAGGAGGAGGAGAGAGAGGGGAAGAGACAAAGTGGGCGTGTGGCCTCCCTGGCTCCTCCGTCTGACCCTCTGCGGCCACTGCGCCACTGTCATCGGACAGGAGGATTCCTTGTGTTTTGTCCTGCCTCTTGTTTCTGTGCCCCGGCGAGGCCAGAGAGCTGGTGACTGTGGGGACAGGGGGTGGGAAGGGGATGGACACCCCCAGCTGTCTGTTGGCTCCCTGACGTCAACCCAAGCTCTGGGGATGGGTGGGGAGGGGGGGTGGGGTGACGCCCACCTTCGGGCAGTCCTGTGTGAGGATGAAGGGATGGGGGTGGGAGGTAGACTGTGGGGTGGGCTGGAGTCCTCTCCAGAGAGGCTCAACAAGGAAAAATGCCACCCCCCACCCAATGTCTCCCACACCCACCCTTTTTTTGGGGGGTGCCTAGGTTGGTTTCCCCTGCACTCCTGACCTTAGCTTATTGATCCCACATTTCCATGGGGTTAGATCCTCTTTACTATGGGCAGAAGTGAGCCCCCCCTTAAAGGGAATTCGATGCCCCCCTAGAATAATCTCATCCCCCGACCAGACTTCTTTTGAAATGTGAACATCCTTCCTTCACTGTCTAGCCACTCCCTCCCAGAAAAACTGGCTCTGATTGGCATTTCTGGCCTCCTAAGGCTCCCCATCCCGAAATCAGCCCCCAGCCCTGTTTCTCATGACAGTGTTATCCCAAGACCCTGCCCCCTGCCAGCCGGCCCTCCTGGCCTTCCTCGTTGGGCCGCTCTGCTTTCAGGCAGCAGGGGGTGCTGTGATGCCGTCCTGCTGGAGTGATTTATACTGTGAAATGAGTTGGCCAGATTGTGGGGTGCAGCTGGGTGGGGCAGCACCCCTCTAGAGGGATAATGCCCCCACTCCCGAAAGCCTTCCCTTGGTCTCCCTTCCGTCCATCCCCCTTCTTCCTCCCCTCAACAGTGAGTTAGACTCAAGGGGATGACAGAGCCGAGAAGGGGGTGACAGTCCTCCATCCACGTGGCCTCTCTCTCTCTCCTCAGGACCCTCAGCCCTGGCCTTTTTCTTTAAGGCCTCCCCGACCCATCCCCAGCCTAGGACGCCAACTTCTCCCACACCTTGGCCCCCCACATCCTCTCTAGGAAGGGAGTGAGGGGGTGTGACATTTTTCCGGAGAAGATTTCAGAGCTGAGGCTTTGGTACCCCCAAACCCCCAATATTTTTGGACCACCAGACTCAAGGGGCTGGAATCTCATGATTCCATGCCCAAGTCCCCCCAGCTCCGACGCTGGTTTTGGCTCTCCCACCCTGCCGTTCCCTGCGCTTCATCTCATGAGGATTTCTTTACGAAGCAAATTTATATTTTTTAATATCGGGGGGTGGACCACGCCGCCCTCCATCCGTGCTGCATGAAAAACATTCCACGTGCCGCTTGTCGCGCGTCTCCTGTCCTGATCCCAGACCCATTCCGTAGCTATTTATCCCTTTCCTGGTTTCTGAAAGGCAGTTATATCTATTATGTATAAATAAATATATTATATATGGATGTGTGTGTGTGCGTGCGCGTGGGTGTGTGAGCGCTTCTGCAACCTCAGCCTAGGTCACATTGGCCCTCAAAGCGAGCCGTTGAATTGGAAACTGCTTCTAGAAACTCTGGCTCAGCCTGTCTCAGGCTGACCCTTTTCTGATCGTCTCGGCCCCTCTGATTGTTCCTGATGGTCTCTCTCCCTCTGTCTTTTCTCCCCCGCCTGTGTCCATCTGACCGTTTTCACTTATCTCCTTTCTGACTGTCCCTGCCGATGCTCCAGCTGTCGTCTGACTCTGGGTTCGTTGGGGACATGAGATTTTATTTTTTGTGAGTAAGCCTGAGGGATCGTAGATTTTTACAATCTGTATCTTTGACAATTCTGAGTGCAAGTGTGAGAGTGTGAGCAGGGCTTCCCCCTGCCAACCACAATTCAATGAATCCCCGACCCCCCGACCCCATGCTGTATTTGTGGTTCTCTTTTTGTATTTTGCACCTGACCCCGGGGGGCTGGGGCAGATTGGCGATGGGCCGTCCCCTCTCCCCTGGTTCTGCACTGTTGCCAATAAAAAGCTCTTAAAAACGCATTCGCCGGGTTGCAGTGTTTATTTCCTCCTGACACCCATTCGCTGGCTTCCTTTTAGTAAGAGAGGGTGAAGTTAGATTGTCGAAGGACTACACACACACAGAGATCATACACACATACACACACACACACAGACACACACACCCTTGCAGGAACTCCTTCTAGTCAATGGGTCTACAGCAGGATAAAAGGAAGACAGTCACGAGAACTTCCTGCACGCACAGGCAGTGTCTCCTACTAGAAAGAGTAAGGGGCCACAGCCCGTTGCGGTGGCTCACGCCTGTAATCCCAGCATTTTGGGAGGCCAAGATGGGCGACTCACTTGAGGTCAGGAGTCTGAGACCAGCCTGGCCAAGATGGTGAAATCCAGTCTCTACAAAAAATACAAAAATTAGCCTGATGTGGTGGCACACACCTGTAATCCCAGCTACTTGGGAGGTTGAGGCAGGAGAATCACTTTAACCTAGGAGATGGAGGTTGCAGTGAGCCAAGATCGCACCACTGCACTCCAGCCTGGGTGGCAGAGTAAAACTCTGCCAAAAGAAGAAGAAGAAAAAAAAAAAGTAAGGGGTCAGAAGTTGAGCCTGCAGGTACGTGGTCACAGAGGTCTCTTAGTGATGGAGCTTGTATGCTCTATGGGTTAAAGACAGCCGCTAAGGAGGTAAACTATACACAGAAGAAGCCTAATGGGCTGCACACAGTGGCTTGCCCTTGTAATCCCAGCTCTTTCCAAGGCCGACGTAGGAGGCCAGGAGTTGGAGACCAGCATGGGGCAACATGGTGAGACCCCCCCCTCCCGACCCCCGACCCATATCACTATGTTGAGGAAAAAAAAAAAAAAAAAGATGATCTTGAGAGACTTACACAGCAAACTGCTAAAGGCTACTCAGGCTAGGAATGAGGAGTCATCTTGGATTTTCTACAAACCACAACTACAAAAGAACGATTATTTTACACTGAAGATGTGTTTCCTTTTGTTTTCCATATGACCACGACTGGGGCCAACCCAAGACTGACCGAAGCAAATATATGACCCTTTTTTTTGTTTACAGATAGAGTGGAGCCATCCCCATTGCAAAATCCAAGCCCTCTCTTATTTGCATAACAAGTCCTCTGGGAATTGAGGTGAGGGTCCAGCGGTCGCTTAGACGCTTTGGTAAATGAACAAGCAAGGGAAGTTGTCATGGTGGAATCCATTTATTAATTCATTCGAAAAAAATGTGCTAAGCACCTACCCAACTGTGCTGGGAGTTGGGGGCACTACAGGAACTGAGCCTCAGGTCCTGCCTTTCTGGAGCTCACAGTCCATTAGGGGACACACACCCGTTCCCAGTCAGGGACAACCTAAAGTGGATGGGGTTGGGGGAGCCCCTGGGGCTAGGGAAGCAGAGCAGGGACACCTAGCTTGGACTGGCAGTCGGCAAAAACTTCCTGGAGGAGGGGACAGCTGAGCTGAGCCCTAGATGAGGATAGAGTATAGAAAGAACTAGAAAAAGACCGAGGCCAAGAAAATAGCACAGCCAAAGATCTGTTGGTGGGGAGAAGGCTTGATACACTGAGAATGCTTAGAGGGTCGGGTGCGATGGCTCACACCTGTAATCCCTTCACTTTGGGAGGCTGAGGAGCGTGGATCACCTGAGGCCAGGAGTTCAAGACCAGCCTGGCTAACGTGGCGAAACCCTGTCTCTACTGAAAAAAAAAAAAAGCAAAAAATTAGCCAGGCATGGTGGTGGGCACCTGTGATCCCAGCTACTCAGGAGGCTGAGGCAGAAGAATTGCTTGAACCTGGAAGGTGGACGTTGCAGTGAGCTGAGATTGCACCACTGCACTCCAGCCTGGGCAACAGAGCAAGACTCCGTCTCAAAAAACAAAAACAAAAAACAAAAAGAGAAAGCTTAGAGATTCATGGGGACTGGAGCCACAGGTGTGGAGAGAGGGGTTAGTGCAGACCAGTTTCTGCAGGTATTATAAGGACGTTCCCAGGCTAAGGAGTTTAGATCTTTTCTTCAGGGCACTGGGAAGCTATTACAGGTTTTGAACAGGAGAGGGGCAGGGGCAGGTTTGTGATTTAGGAAAGGCCCCTCTGGCTCCAGACTGAGGGTGACTAGAAGGGACAGGAGTGAGACTGAGCAGGAGACCAGGGAGGGAAGTGGGGTGGGGAACCTGCAGGGTGGGGTGAGGAGGAGCCCAGAACAGGGTTGGGGACATGGGACAGAGAGGAGGGGAAGGATTCAGGAGACATTCGGGAGGCAGGACAGCTGGGGCTTGGTGAGCAGCCGGCTTGGGAAGGAAAATACAGGGCAGTAATAAATAGCATGGGCCAAGTGATCTGAGTGAGGCTGGGAGTGGTGGCACGCACCTGTGGTCTCAGCTATTCAGGAGGCTGAGGTGGGAGGATTGCTTGAGCTTGGGAGTTTGAGGCTGCAGTGAGCTATGATCATATCGCTGCACTCCACTTTGGGTGACAGAGCAAGACCCTGTCTCAAAAAAAAAAAAAAAAAAAAGACACTGCCTATAAGTTAACCCTGCTCTACAAGGAGCAGTTTTTAAAGTAAAATTTAAACAAAAAGAAAGAAAGGAAAAAGGCTGGGTTGCCTTGAACAAGAGACTTCATCTCCCTGAGCCTCCATTTCCTCATCTGTAGAATGGGGGCCGTTATGAGGAGTTGCAAGGCTTGTGCATGCCGGCGCTAAGTGCAGAGTGACGGTGCAATTATCATTACCCTCATCATCTTTATTGGGGTCACCCTGATCCCTCGATATCCCATAATACTCCCCCTTCTCATCCTTCAAGTGTCTGCCCTAATGTTCCCGAGATACCCTACCAGCTCAGCTCTCCTTATGAGAGGGCCTCACTGTTCTGTTTCCTTTGCAGCCGTTATCCCCTTTGCAGTTGTTAATTAAATGTGTAATTACATGATGGCTTAATGTTTATCTCCCCCACTGGGCTGAGTGCATCAGGAGACCAAGGCCAGGGCTGTCACCACCGCTGCGTCCTGAGCAAATGCTTGTTTGATGAGTGAATGACAGAAGAGCAAATGAGCAAATATTTGACTGATTAATCAGTGCATGCGTGATTAAATACATGAGTGAGCAAATCACTGAATGAGTAAGCAATGGAAGGGGAGAGATCTACGATAATTTCCAAACTGCCAGTATCCCAGAACTGTGTAGATGAGTTTTTCTCCATCTTTTGGAGTGGTTTTTGACACACTGGAGGGGGAAATAAGTAACGACAGTCAGAGATCGGAGTGGCAGAGAAAATAGTTTGCTATGCGGAGGGCCGCAGCGACCTCTCCAGGTACAGGCTGGAGAAGCGCCTCCCGGGTAGCCAGCAAAATAAGGTCCGGTTCGACAAAGAGAAGTTAACGCGCTTTGTTCGTGACTGTCGCCCGAAAGGTGGAATTGAACCACTCTGTCGCTAGACAGCTACAGGTTTGAAGCCTGCACCCCAGACCACTGAGGATCATCCGGGCGAAATAACGACGCTCCCGCGCAGCTATATAACGATCATAAAGGCTTACCTTTTAGAGTTATGGTCGCGTTCTTTGGGCAGCTGTGAGATGGTCGACTTCAAGGGCTATACATTCTCCCCACTCACTTATCACGAACGATGTCCTTGTAAAATGTTGCCTTCACTTCGTATAGTATGAATCATCCTCGCTCACAAAACCGTCTCATTTACATAGCGCCACGCATTCTGGGAAGCAGCGCCGGAGCACCTGGCAAGCTGTTAAAGGGCCCAGGACCCCCTTTTACCAAAATGAAAAGTCAGCTTTTTAAGAGGAGAGATTCAGGATTCGGCATTCAGAAGCGCCTTCTCGGAAAATTCCGAATTCTCCTTCTGCGGAGGAGTGGTGAGTGGGTTCCTGTTAGAGTCTGATTCACCCTGGCCCCAAAGGCTCTGAGCAGGCGGCTACCGGGCTGGTGCGACACCTGCTGTTCTTTTATGGAATTGCGTAGGCCGATGGAGCTCCGCGTTCATTCAAACGTTTATTGAGCGTGTACTGAGTCCCAGGGACTGTCTCGGTGCTGGTGACTACAGACATCCTGTCCCGATTGAGTTTAAACACTAGACATAACCAATTTTGCACTTGCGTTTTATGGTTGGGGAAACTGAGACAGACTCAGAAACGGATAGTACCATATCCCGGTTAAAACGGCCCATCCACTTAGGGAAATCGAACTTGTGTTACAATTTTTATTACAAAAAAGGTGATTCTTTTTTCTTAAATTTTTACGTATTTAGGAGGTACAGGTGCCGATTCCTACATGCATATGTTGATTGCGTCGTGGTGAAATCTGGACTTTTAGTGTACTCATCACGAAAAATTATTCAATATTCTGAGTCAGTGATTCTTTGACAATACCATTCTCCTGCATTGAACTCTCCCATGACTTTCATTTCAGAGTAAAAGTCAAAGTTCTCACCCTGCTTTACAAATCCCTGTAATCCAACCCCTTTGGCCCCTCTTATCCTGTCTCACATACTCCTCTTCCCTTATATTATTGGCTTTGGGCATACAGAGGTCTTGCTGCACACATGGATCATGCTACCTCCGCAGGGACTTTGTGCTTGCTGATCCCCTAGCCTGGATCTCCTCCTCACATGTTTCCGTGGCTCATCGCCTCCCTTCACTCTGTTATCTGATCAAATATCAAATACCAAAAACTCACTGAGTGACCAGCACTCAGTGAGGCCTTCCCTGACCACCCAGTTTAAAATAGCGAGTGGATGGGCTCGGTGGCTCACGCCTGTAGTCCCAGCACTTTGGGATGCCGAGGTGGGTGGATCACCTGAAATCAGGAGTTCGAGAGCAGCCTGGCCAACATGGTGAAAACCCTGTCTCCACTAATGATACAAAAATTAGCGAGGTATAGTGACTCATGCCTGTAATCCCAGCTACTCGGGAGTTTGAGGCAGGAGAATCGCTTGAACTCTGGGGGCGGAGGTTGCAGTGAGCTGAGATGGTGCCATTGTACTCCAGCATATCCTACTCCAGCCTTGGTGAAAAGAGCAAAACTCCGTCTCCAAATAATAATAATAATAATAATAATAAATAAAATAAAAATTTAAAAACAGCGAGCTCTGTCACTCTATCCCCTTACCCTGATAGACATTTCCCCATCACTCTGATCACCACCTGCCATTTTCTGTGTCTATTTGCTTATTGTCTGTCTGCTTCTGTAGAATATCAGCGCCATCAGACTTTGCATTTTATTTTTGATCATTGCTGTATCTCTAGTGCCTGAAAAGTGCTTGAGAACATAGTAGATGTTCAGTAAATGTTTGTGGAATGAATAAAAGAATATTATCACTGTCTTTTTTTCCTTCTTCTTCCAGACAGGATCTTACTTTGTCACCCAGGCTGGAATGCAGTGGCGTGAAAACAGCTCACTGCAGCCTTGACCTCCCGAGCTCAAGTGATCCTCTTGCCTCAGCCTCCCTGGGATGACAGGCATATGCCACCACGTCCAGCTAATTTTAATTTTTTTTTTTTTTTTTGTAGAAACAGGGGCCTCACTTTGTTACCCAGACTGGCCTCGAACTCCTGCTTCTGGCCTCAAGCCATGCTTCTGCGTTGGGCTACGAAAGTGCTGGAATTTCATGCTTGAGCCACAGCACCTGGCCTCACTATCCTTCTTTGAGCCTGTTTTCTCATTTGTGTAACCAGACTAGTACAACTGATCTCACCGGAGAAATCATGATATAAAAGTCTGACACTGGATGAGGCAACTGGGAGGAGCTCAGTAAAGGCTGTTTCTGCCGGGTGCGGTGGCTCACACCTGTAATCACAGGACTTTGGGAGGCTGAGATGGGTGAATCACAGGAGATTAGAGGTTCCAGACCAGTTGGCAAACATGGTAAATCCCCATCTCTACTAAAAATACAAAAATTAGCCAGGCATGGTGGCTCACGCCTGTGATCCCAGCTACTCAGGAGGCTAAGGCAGGAGAATCCCTTGAACCCAGGAGGCTGAGGTTGCAGTGAGCCAAGATTGTGCCACTGCACTCCAGCCTGGTCGACAGAATGAGACTATATATATATATATATATATATATATATATATATATATATAGTTTCTTTCTCTTTTTTTTTTGGCAGGGATTACAGGCACCTGCCCCCACACCTGGCTAATTTTTGTTTTTTGGTTTTTTTAGGAGAGATGGGGTTTCACCATATTCACCAGGCTGATCTTGAACTCCTGACCTCAGGTGATCCACCTGCCTCAGCCTCCCAAAGTGCTGAGATAACAGGCGTGAGCCACAGTACCTGGCCAGTAAAGGCTGTTTGAATCTTCGATCTGTTTTGAGCTTGGAGGCTTTAGTCATAACTGGACCCAAATTCTCAATCAGACCCTCTTCCACCACTCTTTGTGATAGATAAATAAGCATGTTGTCTTATGGGAAGTATTAACTAAGAGCATCTTTAGAAAGTTTTGGACAGGCGCCATGGTTCACATCTGTAATCCCAGCACTTTGGGAGGCCGAGATGAGTGGATAGCTTGAGCTCAGGAGTTCGAGACAAGCCTGGGCAACAGACTGAGACTCTGTCTCCAAAAAAAAAAAAAAAAAAAAGGATTGCCTCTACTTGGCAAATCCTGATTCAAGATACGTCCCCTGAACCCTCTTTGTTTTAACTAGATAGTTACTGCTAGGCACTTCTGTATACAATTTCTGAGGCTGTAAGGACTCCTTGGAACACTATTATCTATCTCCTAATATGTGACATGTGTCATGATAAACAAGTGAGTTTTTCTTTTTCTTTTTTTTGAGATGGAGTTTCACTCTTGTTGCCCAGGCTGGAGTGCAGTGGTGTGACCTTGGCTCACCGCAACTTCTGCCTACCGGGTTCAAGCGATTCTCCTGCCTCAGCCTCCCGAGCAGCTGGGATTACAGGCGTGTGCCACCACGCCCGGCTAATTTTGTATTTTTAGTAGAGACGTGGTTTCTCCATGTTGGTCAGGCTGGTCTCAAACTCCCGACCTCAGGTGATCCTCCTGCCTTGGCCTCCCAAAGTGCTGACATTACAGGCATGAGCCACTGCGCCTGGCTGCACAAACATTTTAAATGTCAATATTTTTGTGTTTATTTTTACTATTATCTTCTATTTCTGTCAAGCAATACTGGTTTCTGGTGGCAAAGTAAGTTTTCTTCTTGAAATACATTTATTATTATATTATTAAATATTAAAACAATTTTCTTTTTTCTTTTTCTTTTTTTTTTTTCTTTTTTTGAGACGGAGTCTCACTCTGTCACCCAGGCTGGAGTGCAGTGGCCGGATCTCAGCTCACTGCAAGCTCCACCTCGTGGGTCCATGCCATTCTCCTGCCTCGGCCTCCCGAGTAGCTGGGACTACAGGCGCCCGCCACCTCGCCCGGCTAGTTTTTTGTATTTTTTTTTTTAGTAGAGACGGGGTTTCACCATGTTAGCCAGGATGGTCTCGATCTCCTGACCTCGTGATCCACCCGTCTCGGCCTCCCAAAGTGCTGGGATTACAGGCTTGAGCCACTGCGCCCGGCCTAAAACAATTTTCAAGAAAAATATTAGATAAATAGCAGAATAAGTAGTAGAAAGATGATGAAGGTCATACGGGGAATGACTGAGGTTTGGGAAACAATAGTATAACTGTTTACTGTGCATTTATTATTATACGCCAGGCCCCATGCCAAGGGCTTTACATGTAGGTATAGTCATGGTTGACAGTTTTCTTCTTTTTCTTTTTCTTTTTTTTCCTTTTGAAATGGAGTCTTGCTCTGTCGCCCTGTCTGGAGTGCAGTGGCACAATCTCAGCTCACTAGAACCTCCACCTCCCGAGTTCACGCGACTCTCCTGCCTCAGCCTTCCGAGTAGCTAGGATTACAGGCGCCTACCACCAAACCCAGCTGATTTTTGTGTTTTTAGCAGAGATGGGGTTTCACCATGTTGGCCAGGCTTGTCTTGAACTCCTGACCTCAGGTGATCCCCCCTCCTTGGCCTCCCAAAGTGCTGGGATTACAGGTGTGAGCCACTGCGCCTGGCCTCTTTTTTTCTTATTTAATTTTTTTGTAGAGATGAGGTCTTGCTATGTTGCCCAAACTTGTCTGGAACTCCTGGCCTTAAGTGATCCTCCCTCCTCGGCCTTCCAAAGTGCTGGGACTGCAGATGTGAGCCATCGTGCCCGGCCTAATGAGTTTTACATCTGAGGAAACTGAGGCTTTGAGAGGTGAAGTCATATGCTGAAGGTCACACAACCAAGGGGTAGTGGAGCCAGGATTCAAACCCAGGTCTGTGGATCTTTAGACCTCAGTCTCCTTCCAGTCTCCCCATGGGTCCCTTTGCTTCCTCCTTTCCCAGTTGAGATTTTTTTTTTTTTTTTTTTTTTTAATGGAGTCTTGCCCTGTTGCCCAGGCTGGAGTGCAGTGGCATGATCCTGGCTCACTGCAACCTCTGCCTCCTGGGTTCAGGCGATTCTCCTGCCTCAGCCTCCCGAGTAGCTGGAGTTACAGGTATGTGCCACCACACCCGGCTAAATTTTGTATTTTTAGTAGAGATGGGGTTTCACCATGTTGGCCAGGCTGCTCTTGAACTTCTGACCTCAAGTGATCCGCCCTCCTCGGCCTCCCAAAGTGCTGGGATTACAGGCGTGAGCCACTGTGCCCGGCCTCCCCTCAATCATTTCATAACCCACACAGATGGCAGAGGGAGCTTCTTCCCCAGAGACGGGAAAGGTTCTCCTGGAGTGTCAAGTGCTTTTCAGTGCAGAAAGGTGAACACTGGAGGGTTCTGGAAGCACAGGAGGCCTTGAGTTTTCCACAGGAGTCTTTATTACAGTGTAAATCCAAGCTCAGGCCTCCCCTGGGCCCCATGCAAAGCCCCGGCGTAGGGGCTAGTAGCGTCCAGGAGACACCAACGCCTCACAGCGCCTCCAGCGGCGGGTCCGGAAGTGCAGGGTGGTGCCCTGTCTAGGCAACTACAAGTCCCAGCAGGCCCCGCGGCCAAGGTGCCTCGTCTTTCCTGGACTCCTGGAGCAGAGCCTCTTGGGAAATGTAGTCCTGGCCGCTCAGGTAATTAGCGCAGAGTCCCTAGTGGGAGTGATCCTGACACCCACTGGCAAAAGACTCAGGCCGAGGAGGGGAGTGGGTGGGAACGGACGGGAGATGGAGGAGGGCAGAGGGCTGCTGGGGGTGGGGGCAGGCGTCCTGCGGGCAGAGACACCGTTCTCATTCGGCTTTGGCTTTGGATCCGGAGACTGCGGCTGCTGCAGAGGCCAGGGCTCCGGTCCCTGGGATTTTAGCTCGGATCCTGAAGGAGAAACAAGTGGGATCACGAGGTGGGGCAAAAGACAGGGGGGTGGCATCTGGGGACGGGGAAAGCTGGGTGGGAAACTGACCAAGAGCCCGAAGCCAGCTCCTGCCCTCCACCTAGTGGCCTGCATTGGAATTGCCTCCTCATCCTTTTCAAGGGGACATTACCAGGAGGTTTTCGGACAAGGAGAGTAGAAAGGAAAGGTTCCCAAGCTCCCCCACTTCCCCCTCCCGTAGACCTCTGCCCCATGCTCTTACTTAGCTTTGATGTGGCTCAACTGATTGGTCACCAACCCCACATACTGGTCGATCTGAGCCTGGGGAGACCAAAAAAGGTGAAAGAAGGGATTGGAGGGGTTTCTTCTCTTTAGTCACATAGGAGGCTGCTTCCTCCCCAACTTCCAAATCAGGAGTTGTGAGGAGTGGCCCACGACACCACCCCCGGCTCTAAACTTCATAGAATACATCAGATGCCAGAGATGCCAGTTGTAGGGTCAGTCAGTTGGGCCATACTCTGTATGGAGAGTGATGTCAGGTGGAACGCACAAGTATCTGGCAGTGAGGCCGTGTCCTGGGTACGATGATTAACCTTTGAGTGAGTTTGCATATGTGTGTGTTATGGGGTAGGGTGAGAACATATGGCACTGGTATTGGTCACCGAGTCCTTGAGTGGATTGATTTATATACTAGTGTTTTTTATTTTTATTTTTATTTATTTATTTATTTTTTGAGACGGAGTCTTTGCTCTGTCACCCAGGCTGGGGTGCAGTGGCGCGAACTCGGCTCACTACAAGCTCCGCCTCCTGGGTTTACGCCATTCTCCAGCCTCAGCCTCCCGAGTAGCTGGGACTACAGGCGCCCGCCACCTCGCCCGGCTAGTTTTTTTTTGTACTTTTTTAGTAGAGACGGGGTTTCACCGTGTTAGCCAGGATGGTCTCGATCTCCTGACCTTGTGATCCGCCCGTCTCGGCCTCCCAAAGTGCTGGGATTACAGGCGTGAGCCA